>NC_068428.1:2630009-2930009 GCF_023373465.1 Oncorhynchus keta
GACTCTATGATGTCTGCCTCTGAGACAGACGGGGATGGAGATTGGGCAAGTGGAGGAGGCTCTGTCTCAGGTACAGTAAACAACACAAGTATGCTGAATAGCCAATGTACCTATGCACACTAGCCACACACAGTGATTATATATAGGTGAGTGTACATGCATCTGTGTGTGTGTGCATGCTAACACGTGTGTGTTTTCCAATATGTGTGCATGCTCCCCAGGTCACACCAGTGACGGAGCCTCCTCGGTGTGTTCCGGTTCTATTGATGCCGTCTCGTACCTGACCACGCGCCAGAGGAGGAGCCAGGGGTTGATGAGCATGCCCAAGACCCTGGCACTGTGCCACCTGGCCCTGCTGTGGGCCAGAGAGGCCATCACACTGGCAGACCTGCTCAGGTTAGGGCCAAGGGGAGGTGGCGGAAACATGGGTGGAAGAGAGGATGAACAAAGTTGTATTGAATTTAATATAAAAACATTTGACCATTTTGATTTCATTAAGACAAACCGGGATTAAATATAGGTTAAAGGTATAAAAAAAAAATTTAAAAAAGGAAGTAAATGTTCACATTAAGTCTCAAGCTTTGCATCCCTGCCTATTGAGTCGCTCTCTGTGCTGGGCAGGTTTGTGAATGAGGGCCACATCCCCTATGTGAACGCCTACGAGGACTTCCCAGAGGAGATGAAGCTCTACGGCCGAGACTCACTCATCTTCAGAGTGGAGGTGAGAGCTCACATTGGTTGTTGATTTATTGGGGAAAAGATGCGCTGAGTACAACCTAGGCGGTAACACGTTAAAGCAATTCCACTTTTGTCCAACGTGGTCCTTGACGGAATACAAACAAAATAAAAGGACTGTAATCTCTCTGCATCACACAGCATAGAACAAATAACTGACGCAAAAATGAAAGATACAGGAAAATAAGAGTAAAGTCAACCTATTGTGGTTCCGTCATTTGTCCTCCTGGACTCTAAATGTATTATACATTAATAAATCTACATCGTTATCAATTAAACTGTAACGCTAAGATGGCCTCTGGGCCAGACCTCTGTCGTTACATTTCTGATGGAGCAGAGGCATAAATGCCTTTCAGTCATTCAGCTACTCAACAAAAATTAGCTTTGACTTGTCCCCTTTTTTAAAAACACCCCTGGACTGAGACCGTTTTAATAGGCGTTCTACAACAACATCCCAGTGTAGAAGACTGAGTACCGTGCCGTACTACTTCCTGTTGGCACACTGACTCTGTGTTGTGGCCGCGTTGAGTGTGAGACACAGCTGTGTGTAAGCCTAAGTAGTCATGAGCAGTACTACTAATGGTATTATAGATGTGGTTAAGCTTCATCTAGGCAACAGATCCACTGCTTGGAATTTGTGTACTCTAACATGTGTTCTGGGGGGGGGGGGCATTAAGCTGATGGTGACAAATATGGTTTTGTTGTCAGACCACTGTACCACGCTACTCTCATTGAAACATGTATGAAGACATCAGAATGTTGTCTCAGGTGCAACAGAAACTGCTGCTTGTCCCCACATGCCAATACACCTGTTGCCCCGCTCTGCATTTGCATATATTGTCTTGAAGTCTTATCCTGATCCTCCAAAGGGATTCCTTGCATAGAGGACCAGATTAAATCTGTGTGTCAATGTGTGTTCCCTAGTCTATCCCCTCTTACAGCCACCTGCACAAGGAGGCCCAGACCCTGGCTGTGTTCCTGGAGCTTCCCCTGTTCCCCCCCATCACCCTGGACTGCCTGATGCACCCCTCCCTGCTCACTCTCCGCTACCTCACCGAAGCCAACCTGCCCGGTGGGTCTGCCAAGCCAACAACACACTCTTAACTCTTTTGTTGTCCGTTGGTTAATTTGTGTCAGTCACTTTAAAGAGGAGACACCAGTTGTTGTTTTTTTTGTCTAGTTGTTTACCTGTGTTCCCCTTTTACATTTATTTATTATTTTAATTTTTACTTTACACAACATGTAACTCCAGTCTCAACACAAGTTATTCCAATCAACCAGTTCTTTTTTTTTTCTTCAGATGAGCTGCATGACTGGGTGTGCAGGATCATGGAGAAGGCTGGTATGGAGTCGTCCGTGACCTTTGAACCCATGAGGTCCAGATCCCCTCTCCCACACTACGATGTCCAGGCTGCTGCCCTGATCATCGTCGCCATGAAGCTGCTCTTCAAACTAGACGACCACACTGAGTGGTAGCTATGCCGTCTGTTAACTAGAGAGAGAGAGAGAGAGAAATGTATTTAAGGGCTTATTCTCACCAAATAGTCATAGGTACACTTTCCATGTACTAACACTTTACAATTCACATTAGCGACGGGAATGTTACGAGACGACAAGGGGTTTGGTTGACGTTCTTGCTTCGCCACTCAAAAGTACCGTAAATGTCACAGTAACCACTAGCCAGGACTCAGAAGGTTAAGCATTGCAAACTATTCTCCTAGCTAGCGACTCGTTAACGTTAACCAAGCAACTCTTCACACATCTACCGTATTACACTCTTAATTACTGCAACAAAACCATATTACACTCTTGAATAATGCAACGATTCACAAGCATGGGCAGACAGTTTTATTTTTTTGTCTGTACACACCACCTGGTATCTTCAAGACAAACACACAGATGTTGACTTATGAAGTTTGACTTTGCGTATCTAAAAATATCTCCACATTTTTAGGTAGTATCGACGTAAAAAAAAAAAAGTTTATTGAATTTACTTGAAATCGCCAAGTCTCAAATATAAGGAAAATGTCTAGTCTACACATTTCAGCTGTTTCAAAAACATTGCTTTGCTATTACCATTGATGCTGTAGGAATGTTGAGCTCAATGAGACAATTCTGTTTACACTGCCGTGCTCTGAGGGCGGCAACTGTCAGGTGCCACCTCTAGAGGAAGCACCAGAGACGTGTAAACTTGTGAAATTCTCACAACAGTATTGTCTCTCGAGAACCTCTGTACCTTTTGCTATCGTCAATGTAAAAACGGTCTCACTCCAAGGGGTTTGACAGTACATAATACAGATTTTAACACTACATTGTAGACCACTCGGGTAGTTTTGAGACACTATGTAATCATAGTAGGCAATTGTAGTTCACTATATAGTCTGTCAGCCATGTCAACATTTTACCACAGTCTTGAAACCACGGTGTTCTTTAGGAAGCTCAATGTAGACTGGAACATCAAGTCTGCATGTCCCTGGTCATGTAAATAGTCGCACAGAAATGTCATAAATAGTTTAGGCCACTATGCCTACGCAAGATTGTTTTACGACTGCTCATATCTAACACAGTTCTCCTGTTTGTGTTTTTAGGGATTTATCCAATGATGCAAGTGACAAGAACAAGGAGAACCCAGGTAAACCTCACTCACTTTGGTGTGATAAGATAATAACCAGCCCTCCCTGATGGCTGATATAGATGTGGAATTTATTTATTTATTTAGCATCATTGAGAAGGTATTGATCTGAATAATCTCTCAGGAGTCTTGTGTGAAGTTGGCCCAAGGCTAAAAGGAGTTGCATAGTACATACAGAGGAATAAATTAAACAGTTATTTACATGTGTTTAAACAGTTATTTACATATGTGTCTGAAGGGGTTTTAGCTAATGGAATGCCTTTAAAGGCAGTAAATGCTGTTTCTTCGATTCTTATGTTCTGTTTAACATTTCACATGATCTTATCTTTTTCAGCACAGATAATCATAGTTTGTATTGTCCTACACATTGTCATTTAATGCTTTTTGTAAAGAGCGGCCACCTCTAAGGAATACCTAGGATAGGATAAGTAATCCTTCTCAACCCCCCTAAAAGATTTAGATGCACTATTGTAAAGTGGCTGTTCCACTGGATGTCATAAGGTGAATGCACCAATTTGTAAGTCGCTCTGGATAAGAGCGTCTGCTAAATGACTTAAATGTAGATGTAAATGTAATTGAGGTGTGGTCTTGTCTTTGGAACGGGGAATGTTGCATGTACTGTTTGTCTGCATTCCTTTGATTTCTGACTGCCTTTTTTCATTCACTTCCATTTGACAGCTTAGAAGTGAGAGTAGATTACATGGCTGGGCTGAAATATTTGGGTGATTTAGAAGCGCTAGAGTTTCCCCTTGCTATTTTCTGTTGTAATTAAAAAGCAGATGGAGAATTCTGACTTTTTTTAACCTTTTATTTAACTAGGCAAGGCAGTTAAGAACATGTTCTTATTTTCAATGATGGCCTAAGAACAGTGGGTTAACTGCCTGTTCAGGGGCAGAACGACATATTTGTACATTGTCAGCTCGGGGATTCAAACTTGCAACCTTTTGGTTACTAGTCCAACGCTCTACGCTGCCGCCCCAAACTTCTCTTAAGAAGTATAGCCAATCTTTATGAGACTTATATGAAGTCCATGAGTTCCTAGCCTGTTTGTTTGCAACTAGTTAGGAAATGGACACTTATTTTGGGAAGTCTTCTCAGTTGGACATTCCAAAAGTCAAGTGTCCTAAATTCTGTCTGGCACTCATCCCTCTCTTTATGTGCGACAGATGGGAACAGCTTTAACCTGAGGTGGTGGTACAGGGCAATGCAGACTGCCCTGACCACAGCTGCACGGAGACAGCAGGACAATATAGCCAGGTGAGACACATCACTTTTAACTGGCTCTCCCTTTAAAGTTGGCTGGGCAGATACTGTGGTCTAGTGGTAACACATCTGGCTCAATCACATATACTGCTCCCCACTGGAAACTGGGGTTCAATTCCTGTATCCACCCTTGTTACTGTGTCTCCCCCTTTCATCTATCTATCTCCTCTATTTCACAAATGTCAGTATATAGAGTAAATGTATTTACCCACATAATGTATTTCTACAGAAAGCATTGGAAGCCCCAGAAACCTCTATATACCTCGAAGAAAGACAAGTCGGTCGTTCTCAAAAGGAGACGTAGGTGTCACTCATATCAGTCTGTTCAGATAAAGAAGAAAAACGGAGCTGGCTCATGTCCACTATTTAGTGTATGGCAAATGGGCTGTAAAAAGAGCTGGCACAGACATGCTGATGTCACTCACTGGCCTATACAGTACCAGTCAAAAGTTTGGACAAGGGTTTTTCTTTATTTTTATAATTTTCTACATTGCGGAATAATAGTGAAGACATCAAAATAACTCATGGAATAACCAAAAAAGTGTTAGACAAATCAAAATAGATTTTAGATTCTTCAAAGTAGCCACCCTTTGCCTTGATGACAGCTTTGCACACTCTTGGCATTCTCTCAACCAGCTTCATGAGGTAGTCACCTGGAATGCATTTAAATTAACAGGTGTGCCTTCTTAAAAGTTAATTTGTGGAATTTCTTTCCTTCTTAATGCATTTGAGCCAATCAGTTGTGTAGCCCTATTTGATAAAAGACCAAGTCCATATGACGGCAAGCACAACTCAAATAAGCAGAGAGAAAAGAGTCCAAATTTGAGCTTTTTGGTTCCAACCGCCATGTCTTTGCGAGACAGAGTTTAACAGGACAATGACCCAACACACCTCCAAGCTGTGTAAGGGCTATTGGACTAAGAAGGAGAGCGATCGAGTGCTGCACCAGATGACCTGGCCTCAACAATCACCTGACCTCAACCCAATTGAGATGGTTTGGGATAAGTTGTACTGCAGAGTGAAGGAAAAGGAGCCAACAAGTTTTCAGCATATGTGGGAACTCCTTCATGCATTCCAGGTGAAGCTGATTGGGAATGCCAAGAGTTTGCAAAGCTGTCATCAAGGCAAAGGGTGGCTACTTTGAAGAATCTCAAATGTAAAATATATTTTATTTGAACTTTTTTTGCTTACTACATGATTTTGTGTTATTTCATAGTTTTGACATCTTCACTATTATTCTACAATGTAGATAAGAGTAAATATAAATAAAAAAAACCTTGAATGAGGTGTGTCCAAACTTGACCGGTACTCTGTCATTCTGCTTTTGCTAATCTCCCTTTTCTCCACCCTAATCTCACTACTCTCCTTCTCTATCCCTCACCAACTAACCACACCCTTTTCCCTCACCATTTCCTGCACCCTCACTTTTCCCCCTCCACCCTCTCCAGGTATTGCAGAGCAGCTCCAGTTGAGTTTCCAGAAACTGTCTGGTTCCCCTGTGGCCCCACCATCCACCCCTCCCTCCAGCTTCTGTTTCCGCTGGGGTGAGGAGGGGGAGGAGGTCTGGGACGGGCCCAGCCATCACCACCTAACCCTGGACAGCAGCGTCCGGCAGAGAGGGGCAAGCCTCCAGCCCGCCAACCCAGAATACTGGCACCCAGCCCTGAGGGCCTGCAAGCCCAGGTAAGGCCCAGTACCCGGTTGCAGCAGCATACCACCCTGGATCCTGCTGTTGGCTTGCCACTGAAGCTAAGCCGGGTAGGTCCTGGTCAGACCCTGGATGGGAGACCAGATGCTGCTGGAAGTGGTGTTGGAGGGCTAGTAGGAGGCACTCATTCCTCTGGTCAAAAAGATTCCAATGCCCCAGGGCAGTGATTGGTGACATTGCCCTTTGCAGGCTCGGGTGTGATGTTAAACGGGTTTCCTGACTCTGTGGTCACTAAAGAGCACATGGCACTTATCGTGAGAGTAGGGGTGTTAACCCTGGTGCCCTGGCCAATTCCTAATCTGGCATTCTTACCATCATGGCCACCTAATCCTCAGCTTCCAATTGGCTCATTCATCCCCCTCTTCTCCCATGTAACTATTCCTGAGGTTGTTGATGTAACTGAGAATGTGTTCTCAGTCAACTTGCCTGCAAAAAAACAACAACCTTTTAAGGTAGTCATTGATGCACAAAGTAAACCGCAGAGTCAGCTTAGACCTCTGCAATAAGCATAAGATTTAACTTCTCTGTTGATCCCACAACTATCAGCTTGCAGGAGTGGGAAGTGTATCCATCTTGCATCTGAGTCTAAGTTAATATTTCCCTTGTTGGGGTTACCCTGAATCACCTCACCTAAACATCCTAACTGATGTCTTTTTTTTTTCTAAACTATGATAGCCCTCACATAAACATACAGTACACAGTTACCAGACAGCTGAGAGCTTGTGGTGGTTGTATATGCTGGGTGAAGGAGAGGGGGAATGCAGGCCTGTGTTCTCTCTCTCCTCTGATGGGGGCCTGTTTTCACTGTCACCACTGATCAAATCTACCAAGCGACTCTTTCCTTTTCACCTTCCTCAGTTTGCTGAGGCTGAATCCTATAGTGATTGGAAACTGCACCCACCATTAATCTACACCTGGGGTCTATGCTTTTAGTTGTGGAGGCCGACTCCCTTCTAACCTGTCCCACAAAGGTTCCACTCTCCATAGGGCGTATCTAAACCATCCCTTTTAAAACCTAGTTTCAGCTAGAGACAGCACTGGCTATGGGTTTTCCCAGCATGCATAAGAATGCTTTAGAGAAGTTTTCAGAATTTTGGCAGACAATGTAGAGATGTGACTTGTGAATATACATATAGAAACCAAACGCCCATGATGAGTGCTCTGCTTTAAATATGGTCTGGATGAGAGGACCAGGATGTCTGTCGTATGTTGTTTACACACTAGTTATTAGCAGTGGTTAATAGTATCATGCACAGGGGTGTGAGACGTACTCCATTTGCAAATCTGCCAACTTTTTGGTTCTACTTGCAGAATTTCCATTGCTCCATAAAAGTTCAATTCAACTCTTTCAGATTGGCCTTTACTGCACACCTCACAGGGATTGCGCTGCCGTCATGTACCTTCTTTAAAACAACACCATTGAGTTTTATCGGTCGTGTTTTATTCCCCCAGGTTTTGTAAGAGCCACTATGCGGAGATAGAGGTCACTCTCCCCAGGATGTACGTGTGGCTGTTGGACCTCTTCTCCTTCCTCCTGGGGGTTAAACCTGGCTGTGTATACGAAGAGGTACTGAAGGTGGAGAGGCGCTTCCTCAGGAGCAGCAAGTCCCAGCCCAGGGCAAGAGCTACACCCAGAAAGACACAGCCCCAAAAACTACACAAACGCAAACAAACCAGTAAAACATGTTCTCGGTGACTAAAGAGCGAGTGACTTCATCGGGAACAACTGTCGATTATTTATATGGTTTTTGTATCAATGCAAATTGATTGTGCTTTTTTTGTACAAATTGTCTCATGGATGTATGGCAATGCTCCTGTGATTACAACGCAATATGAAGTTCATGAAAATGTACTTTTTAAATTATATTAAACTGTTCTGTTATTACAATGTTATAAGTAGCCCTGTGTAACTCTGTTCATTAAGGAATGCCTGACATTTTAGGCCAAGTACAAACTGTTCCGTTTTTAATGTGATGGACATGTAATAGGTGTTACCTGTGGTTTTGGAATACTTTGTTCCAAGTCTCAGGCACTTCTCTCTACGAAACTGGTATGTATCGGTTTTTGTGAACCACCACAATCTATTTCCTAGTACGTTTTTTACCTGAAACCCGCCCATTGTCACAGGAAGCCAATGGCGTGGCCTAACGCAGGTAAAACTTCGGCTCCAGCTCACAGATCGAGAAAAGCCGAATAAACTAGTTCTGGAGGACACTGTTGACATACGTTTACCTACCAGCATCTTGTGTTTTTTAAATAGTGAACGGATCGGATTTACCGTTCCAACTCGAAAGTCCAGTCCGGCAGAGCGAAATGACACAGGAGCTTGGCAAGTAAGTGGGCCTACACGGTCCAGTTGTGTTGGGTGTATGAATCTGAGCAGAATACGTCTGTTTACGGGAATTATAAAATGCTTATCGCAATTCGGTTGATGAACTTCCATAACCTAACTCCAGGTAGCCTAGGTAAACTATTGTGAGTTACTGGGTCACAATTGTAATATTTTTAGTATTTTTCCAGATGTATTTAAGATTGTTTAATGCTGATCCTGTAAATATTTTGAAATGGGTTTCATTTTAATATTTTTAGAATTTGGAAAACTTTCTAAAGAAATCTATTACATTAATGACAGTTGTGTAATACACTTGATTGTGCATTGAACTTAAGACAATGTACTCAAATACTGACACACTCGTCCTATTTCTGTACCCGACATCTATTTAAACAAAGCGATTACATTAATTTACTACTAATCGACATTAGTGATTAGTCTGATTGCCATGACACAGACAACGAATTGAATTACCTGTCTTGCTGGTAGAGCAGGATAATAGATCTGTCAAGAGTGCTACTGCTTGAAGGTATCACTTACAAACCTGCTGCTCACTCTATGGGACTGCTTCTGTCCGTGTAATATGTAACATTGAAGAGGTTGTGGCTATTATTGGGCATAATTAGGGAGATTCTGAACTTTGAATGTTGGACTGTCCCACTGCAGAAAGGGAGATTCTGAACTAAATGTTGACCTGTCCCACTGCAGAAAAATGGGGGTTCGAAACTAAAAGTTGGGACTGTCCCACTGTAGAAAGGGGGATTCTGAACTAAATGTTGGACTGTCCCACTCACTGTGCAGAAAGAGGGGTGTTCTGGTGCTCCAGAATGAGCCATCGTACAGCGGTGGTCAGCGGCAAGCATTCACGGAGGATGACGAGGCATGGAGAGCCTTCCTGGAGAACCCCCTGACAGCCGCCTCCAAGGCCATGATGAGCATCAATGGAGATGAGGACAGTGCCAACGCTCTGGGCCTCCTCTACGACTACTACAAGGTACCTACTAAACTCAGCAAAAAAAAGAAATGTCCCTTTTTCAGGACCCTGTCTTTTAAAGATAATTCATCAAATTCCAAATAACTTCACAGATCTTCATTGTAAAGTGTTTAAACACTTTCCCATGCTTGTTCAATGAACAATAAACAATTAATGAACATGCACCCGTGGAACGGTTGTTAAGACACTAACAGCTTACGGTCGGTAGGCAATTAAGGTCACAGTTATGAAAATTTAGGACACTAAAGAGGTCTTTCTGCTGACTCTGAAAATCATCAAAAGAAAGATGCCCAGGGTCCCTGCTCATCTGCGTGAATGTGCTTTAAGCATGCTGCAAGGAGGCATGAGGACTGTAGATGTGGCCAGGGCAATAAATTGCAATGTCCAGACTGTGAGACGCCTAAGACAGCTCTACAGGGAGACAGGACGGACAGCTGATCATCCTCACAGTGGCAGACCAAGTGTAACAACACCTGCACAGGATCGGTACATCCGAACATCACACCTGCGGGACAGGTACAGAATGGCAACAACTGCCCGAGTTACACCAGGAACGCACAATCCCTCCATCAGTGCTCAGACTGTCCATAGGCTGAGAGAGGCTGGACTGAGGGCATGTAGCTCTGATGTAAGGCAGGTCTTCACCAGACATCACCGGCAACAACGTCACCTATGGGCACAAACCCACCGTCGCTGGACCAGACAGAACTGGCAAAAAGTGCTCTTCACTGACAAGTCATGGTTTTGTCTCACCAGGGGTGATGGTCGGATTCACATTTATCGTCGAATAAATGAGCGTTACTTGTTGAAATATATATTTTTATTTTTATTTTTTATTGAACTCACACAATAATGGTGTATAGGTATAAAAGACAAGTATACAATTCTTATCTAAACATAAAAGAGCAAACAGAAACAAGACTCAGAGTTCTGGGTACAAAACAAATAATACAAAACATGACAGCACATGCTGCCCAAAGGTAGATTAAAATAGTACAATTGAGATTGCGTTAAAGTGTACAAATTCACTGCGCTGACTGGTCCAAGTAAGAGAGGAAAGGCTGCCAGATTTGATCAAATGTTGATAATTTATTGTTCAGAATATATCTAATTCTTTCTAAGTGTACAGTGTTTGCCAATTCATTTACATTTACATTTAAGTCATTTAGCAGACGCTCTTATCCAGAAAATTCACTGAGGCATAATTTGGTAGAGGGCGCTTCCCTCCTTTTCCAAAACAACAATATATATTTTTTTGTTGCCGAAATGAGACTGGAAAAGATGAGTTGTTTTGGGGGGGTTGGTTAATCCGTTTAGGGAATCAGACACTCCCAGGATTATCAGAAGCGGGTCTCGGTCTATTGAAGTCTCCAGAACTTCAGAGAGGATCCTAAAAATTCCACCCCAATAACCATACAAGCTAGAGCATAGGGCAAAGCAGTGGAGTAGTGTACCCTGCGCAGCCTGACATTTATCACACATAAGGGGATGTATCAGGAAATATCCTATGCAGTTTAGTTTGGAATAGTGTAATCTTTGTAATACCTTGAACTGTATGAGACGATGTCTGGAATTAATGGAGCATGTGTGGATATTCTCCAAGGTCTCTTTCCAGTCTGCCACCGAAATGTCAGTCCCTAGTTCTTCCTCCCATTTTGCCTTAATGGCATCTGTAGAAGTTGTGCTAACAGATTGAAAAGGGTCATATAGACAAGATATCAGTTTGTCTGAGGTGGGGGCATATTTTTATGCATCCGTCAAACATGGAAGGTTTAGCATTCCCAAATGTTGGGAGGTGTTTTCTAACATACCCACAATTAGAGACTATCTGAAAAAGTTACTTCTGGGAAGATTATACATTTCCCTCAGCAACTCAAAGGAAGCAAAGGTCCCTTCTATGTATAAATCCCCTATGGTACTTATCCCCAACTCTCCCCATCGCTCAAAGGTGTTATCAAGGTTAGAAGGGGCAAAGGAGGGATTCCTGGCGACAGGGAGCATGAATGATATTGGTCTAAGCTCAAAGTGGACATTAATTTGCTTCCAGATTGGGACTGTGCTATGTATAATAGGATTGTTACAATAAAGTGACATCTCCAGATTGACAGGCGACAAAATCACAGCGCCAATAGAGAAGGGATGACACTCCTCACGCTCCATACTAAGCCAGCAAAAATGTAACAATGCAGAGGTTAGCGGCCCAATAGTCAAATATAAAATTTGGGAGAGACAATCCTCCTTCCATCTTGGATTTACAGAGTTTTGTTTTTAACCTATCCTGTGTGTTTTATAATCCCAGATGAAAGGATTGATAATTGAGTCCAGTTGTTTATGAAAGGATTTAGGTATGGGATTGAGAACTGGGATGTTCTGATATAGGTAGAGCAGTTGTGGGAGGAAGACCATTTTAATGGCATTAATTCTTCCGAGCAGAGAAATTGGGAGAGTTCTCCAAAATTGTATCTTTGCCTTGAGTTTTTGCATCAGAGAGGGGAAATTTTCTTTAAATAGTGAGGAGTATTGTTTGGTAACTACAATTCTTAGGTAGGTCAATTTTTCTGAAGATAACTTAACTGGAAGATGTTCTAGCCAAGAGGTGTTTTGCAACCGTATGGGCATTAATTTGCTCTTGTTCCAATTTATTCTGTATCCCGAGAAGGTACCAAACAAATGAATCACATCAAGAATAGCTGGAATACTAGCTTGGGGTGCTGTTACATAGAGGAGAATGTCATCTGCGTATAGGGAAATCTTATTTAGAGTATCTTTAGTATTATAGCCGTGTATTGCTGCATGAGATCTGATCGCCTGAGCGAGAGGTTCAATAATTAGGGCGAAGAGCATAGGCGACAGCACACAACCCTGCCTTGTCCCTCTGTAAAGGTTCAATCAGTGCAACAATGATTGGTTAGTGAGTATTCTCTCACAGGGGTTCCTATATAAAAGCTAGATCCAATTTATGAACCCATCTCCAATTTAAATTAGCGTTACGCTGAGGCCTGTACTCTGGAGCGGGATCGATTTGGAGGTGGAGGGTCTGTCTTGGTCTGGGGCGGTGTGTCACAGCATCATCGGACTGAGCTTGTTGTTATTGCAGGCGCAATCTCAACTCTGTGCGTTACAGGGAAGACTCCCTCATGTGGTACCCTTCCTGCAGACTCATCATGACCCACCTTTTGTTCAGGGACACATTATTCAATTTCTGTTAGTCACATGTCTGTGGAACTTGTTCAGTTTATGTCTCAGTTGTTGAATCTTATGTTCATACAAATATTTACGCATTTTAAGTTTGCTGAAAAGAAATGCAAATTACAGTTCGAGGATGCTTCTTTTTTTGCTGAGTTTATATTACTACTACTATATACCTACTATACCATAACGATTCTATAAGTACCTCCACCGCCATAAATGTATCATATATATTGTATTACTTTTCTAGGTGCCACGAGATAGGAGAACGGCTGGACAGCCCAAAACAGAAGTGCTCCTGGGTGATACTGATCCAAACAAAATGTAATGAATATCCTTAGTTATGATGTTGTTATCCAGTTATGACTTGGAATACTTACATTTACTGTAAATCGAGACAAAGTGTGTTGAAGTAAAGAAAGTTGCGCTCTGAGATGACATTTACTCTGATCATCTCCTCAGAAATGTCTTGATGCCACTCCAAGACTCTCCCTTGAGGGCCGTCCCTCGCAACACTGCGGCCAAGGGCAGCAGCCAACCCAGCCGGGGGGACAAGATCCGGGCTCTCTACCCAGCCTCAGACTCCATAGTCTGCCTCTCCACCCCTCCCTCCTACTCCATCAGCACAGGGCGGACCCTGGCCCTGCACTCCTTCCCAGTGGGCCTCCCCCCTGGTCCCCACAGTTCTCAGTCCGACGGAATGGCCTTCAGTCACCAGCTTAACCACAGCCAGTACCGCCCCAGAGCCAAGAGCCTCACCCCCGATTCCACCTACACAGAGCCCTACAAGGACAGCTCCAATGAGGTAGGTCCTCTAACTGTTACTCTAGAACCAGATTGAAGCAGGGTATCATTTTATACTGAGCAGCACAATCCTCTTGTGGAGCTGTACTGCTTACACCCAGGTTTCTTTAAAAAAAAAAACATTTTTAACTGAACCTTTATTTAGCTAGGCAAGTCAGTTAAGAACACATTCTTATTTACAATGACGGCCTAGGAACGGTGGGTTAACTGGCTTGTTCAGGGGCAGAATGACAGATTTTTACCTTATCAGCTCGGGGATTCGATCTACCAATCTTTCGGTTACTGGCCCAACGCTCTAACCACCCGGCTACCTGCCACCCCATTGAAATGAATGAGAGTGTCTCACGCTCTGTAAAAGTAGCATGCTTGTGAGAAACAGCCTATTCACTTGTAGTATAATATGGAATGGTCACCTATACAGATTATTATGGGTGCCACCCAAATGGCACCATATTCCCTATAGTGCACTATAAAGCCAAGTGAATAGGGTGCCATTTGGGTCGTATCCTATGTCTATGGTGCTAATGTTCCCCTGGAATGTTTTGTTGTGACCCACAGGTCTTCCCTCTCTCGGAGGAGCTCCAGCAACGTACGACCTCCATCCCTCCCGGTGGATACCCTTACTACAGCTTGACAGCAAGGTAACATACTCAGTCAAACATGGGATAGAGACTGGGAGACACATTGAGAGACACATTCCTTTTACACATTCATGTTAAAGGCAGAATAAATGAACTGAACATCATACATCAAGGATGTATGATGACAAAGAATATTCTCTCTCTCAGTCAACACTTTGAGTACATGCTGGAGGCTCCCCAGTCTATCCGGCCCAAGAGCGGCAGTGGCCAGATGAGTTACCTGAACAAGGGCCAGTTCTACCCCATCACCCTAAGAGAGCTAGGGGGCCCCACGGTCCTACCCCACCTCAATGGAGCATTCCGAGTATGAGCTTCTCTATTGTATCTCTTCTGTTTCTATTCGTATTGCTCTTTCTGTCTCTCCTCCCTCCCTCTCTGTGTCTTTCTCTCCCTTCTCTTTCATCTCTCATCTATTTGTATTCTACAAGTATCTAGTCTCTAGGTTTGGGGAATGTTTTGGGAATGACTTACTGATGGAATATTTCAGAGTGTGGTGATGCTGGTGTTTGGAGAGGAAAAGTTCACAGATGACCAGCTCAAACACTGGAGATACTGGCACAGCAGACAGCACACAGCCAAGCAGCGCTGCATTGATATTGGTAAGGGGTTACACACACGCATTCATACACACACTGCAATCATACGCAGACACAACCGCATGCACGCACACACACACTCTCACTCACACTAGGGCTGCACAATTAATTGAATTCACATCGAAATCTCAGTATTGACATGTGCAATATTCATATCGCAAGAAATCCATATTGCATGCAATATTTTGAAATGCATCTCAGCCGTGTGCAATGTCTGTTTTTATAATTTGCTATGTTTTTTCTGCTCTTGTGGCCGCTTTCTGCACACATCAAGCCACACCCTCTGTCACTCAAGCAGCGCAGTCCCTCTTCCTCGCTGTTAAATTCATTATACGTCTGCATGCTGTTGTGTTAGGTCAAATGCAGTCAATCGATTGTTCCAAACAAGAACGATGCTGCTTTACACACACACACACACACACACACACACACACACACACACACACACACACAACCAAAACAGTCACTAAACATTATTGTTTGTGTGTAAACCATCTTGTTGTATCTCTTCCCTGTTTGTTCATCCCAGCTGACTACAAAGAGAGCTTCAATACGATTGCCAGTATTGAGGAGATTGCCTACAATGCCATCTCTTTCACATGGGACACTAAGGACGAGCCACGGGTAAAAGAGGCCAATATTTTGGGCTCCGGGGTGAAGTTTCCCCTGGGTACAGATCTAGGATCAACTTGTCCTCCCCCAATCTTAACCTGAACCAATAGTGTAAAAAATGCAAGATCAGCGTCTAGACTCTAGAGATTCTAGTCTAGAGGAAACTTCACTCTACACCAGAATTTGAAGCAAAATGTATGTCTTTGTCAGAAAAATAAAGTAGTTACAAACAATCTCCAGCTGGGGGAGACATACACAAGTAAATCAATCATACACAACACTTTGAAACAACCCAGGACTACAGTTTCTAGAGACTACAATTTTCTACCTTGGTTTTCTACCAGCATGAAAGAAATGTCATACTCAATGGAATTAAACCCATACATGTGCATCAGCACTGTTCATTTACATGTAAAACATTCTGTCTACTCCTACTCTAACAGTGTATGTTTTCATGTCATTATTGGTGTGTTTATTTAATGTTGTATGTGAGCCTCATGCCATAGACTTTTCTGTCCAATGTAAATTGGATGAACAATAAAGTGTTTAAGAATTTGAATCCTTATATACCTTGATCTTTGCCCCATCAGGTGTTTGTGTCAGTGAACTGTCTGAGTACAGACTTCTCCCCTCAGAAGGGAGTGCGGGGCCTTCCTCTCAACCTCCAGATTGACACCTACAGCTGTGGTGGCCACGGTGACAAGCTAGTGCACAGAGCCTACTGCCAGATCAAGGTGTTCTGTGACAAAGGTGCTGAGAGGAAGATCCGAGACGAGGAGAGGAAGCAGACTCAAAGGAAGGGAAGGGGACAGGAGACAACTGCAGCCTGTGAGTACAGTACACCTGATACAATCAATCAGTCAGTCTTTAAGTCACACACACACACACACACCCATACATATATACTACCGTTCAAAAGTTTGGGGCCCACTTAGAAATGTTCTTGTTTTTGAAAGAAAAGCACATTTGGTGTTAGCTAATCCAAGTTTAGAATTTTAAAGGGCTAATGGATCATTAGAAAACCCTTTTGCAATTATGTTACCACAGCTGAAAACTGTTGTTCTGATTAAAGAAGCAATAAAACTGCCCTTCTTTAGACTAGTTGAGTATCTGGAGCGTCAGCATTTGGTGGTTCGATTACAGGCTCAAAATGGCCAGAAACAAAGAACATTCTTCTGAAACTCGTCAGTCTATTCAGTGCGAGAAATTGCCAAGAAACTGAAGATTTCGTACAACGCTGTGTACTACTCCCTTCACAGAACAGCGCAAACTGGCACTAACCAGAATAGAAAGAGGAGTGGAAGGCCCCGGTGCACAATTGAGCAAGAGGACAAGTACATTAGAGTGTCTAGTTTGAGAAACAGACACCTTTACAAGTCCTCAACTGGCAGCTTCATGAAATTGTACCGCAAAACACCAGTCTCAACATCAACAGTGAAGACGCGACTCCGGGATGCTGGCCTTCTATGCAGAGTCACAAAGAAAAAGCCATATCTCAGACTGGCCAATAAAAAGAAAAGATTAAGATGGGCAAAAGGACACTGGACAGAGGAATGCCTAGAAGGCCAGCATCCCCGAGTCGCCTCTTTACTGTTGACGTTGAGGCTGGTGTTTTGCGGGTACTATTTAATGAAGCTGCCCGTTGAGGACTTGTTCTGTGAAGGGAGTAGTTTCCATGACCAAGCAGCCACACACAAGCCTAAGATCACCATGCGCAATGCCAAGCGTCGGCTGGAGTGGTGTAAAGCTCGCCGCATTTGGACTCTGGAGCAGTAGAAACACGTTCTCTGGACTGATGAATCACACTTCACCATCTGGCAGTTTGATGGATGAATCTGTTCAATTCAACTTACACTCAAACAAATTTTCTGCATTTCCATATATTTCTGCATTTCCTGCACTCATTTGAGACCATTTCCACACTGCCACGTAGGGTTGCACAATATGGGCAAACAATCTAGGCCTTATTTTTAACCAAATGTTGCAATTGCGATTTGACTTGTGATTTAGAGCAAAACACTTGGGTGAGCTGTTGGATTCATGGAAATGTAATTATTATTCAAATTCTAAAGTTAGAATATTTTAGTAAGGACTTTAATCACAGTTTTACATGACGACAAATGAAAATGCCAGGGAGGAGTTATTGTGACAGGGTAGGAACCAAAGTGTTGACCAGTGTTTCCTAGGGGACCCTATAATCTTTGGCTTCATTTAATGTTGCACAAAAAATATGCAGATGTACCATCACTGCTCGGACGCAGTACATTTATCAGCTAGCTTGCGATTAGCATTAGCGGCTAACAAGCTAGTGGATTTATATATATATATATATATATATATATATGTATTTTTTATTTTTTTACCCCGTTTTCTCCCCAATTTTATGGTATCCAATTGTTTTTAGTAGCTACTATCTTGTCTCAATGCTACAACTCCCGTACGGGCTCGGGAGAGACGAAGGTTGAAAGTCATGCGTCCTCCGATACACAGCCCAACCAAGCCGCACGGCGCGCATCCAACCCGGAAGCCAGCCGCACCAATGTGTCGGAGGAAACACCGTGCACCTGGCAACCTTGGTAAGCGCGCACTGTGCCCGGCCCGCCACAGGAGTCGCTGGTGCGCGATGAGACAAGGATATCCCTACCGGCCAACCCCTCATATTGTTTCATGTGCTGCATTGATCATATATGTCTCTTGAGTGACAGGGGGCGGGGCTAGGTCTGTGTGGAAAGTGGCATGGACATAGAGAGTGGAGATGGATGACTCAAGTAGCAAAAAAACTATATATATGGACATTACACACAGCATATCACATTTAACAAACATTCAAATGCCGTTATAGAAGGTAAAGTAAAAACCAAACCGGTCCATGCATCAATACCGGTATATCGTAAAATACGGTATACCACCCAGCTCTACCTGCTCGGATGCATAGTGCCAAATGTAAAGTTTGGTGGAGGAGGAATAATGGTCTGGGGCTGTTTTTCATGGTTCGGGCTAGACCCCTTAGTGCCAGTGAAGGGAATCTTAACGCTACAGCATATAAGGACATTCTAGACGATTCTGAGCTTCCAACTTTGTTTGGGGAAAGCCCTTTCCTGTTTCAGCATGACAATGCCCAGTGTACAAAGCAAGGTCCATACAGAAATGGTTTGTCAAGATCAGTGTGGAAGAACTTGACTGGCCCGCACAGCGCCCTGACCTCAACCCCATCGAGCACCTTTGGGATGAATTGGAATGCCGACAGCGAGTTAGGTGTAATCGCCCAACATCAGTGCCCAACCTCACTAATGCTCTTGTTGCTGAATGGAAGCAAGTCCCTGCAGCAATGTTCCAACATCTAGTGGAATGTCTTTCTAGAAGAGTAGAGGCTGTTATAGCAGCTGTAGAGGCTGTTATAGGACCAAATCCATATTAATGCCCATGATTTTGGAATGAGATGTTCGACGAGCAGGTTTCCACATACTTTTGGTCATGTAGTGTGTGTATATATATATAATTTAATCTCTCGATTACAGACACCATAAACATCAATGGTACCATAGATTTGTCACGATACATGTGAGATAACGAGCAGCATTAAGAATGAACCACATCGACAATCTCACTGCCGAAATGTTCAGCCAGCTAGCTATGGGCTGGCAGTATGGGATTATGGAAAGTGGATTAAATTGTTTCTTTGTCGTCTTTCTAGATAGTTATCTAGCTGTGGCCATCTGGCTAGTTTCATCAAGGGCTTTCTACAAAATAGCAACATTAGCTCAGCTAGCTAGCATTGGCATCTACACCATAAACTAAGCAACACACATGCATTGCCAAACAAGGCTACTGCCACCTTTTGGTTTGGATTATTTTAACAAGGCTTTGTGGCTGATGACTTAAACGTATTTTCTGTGTGAACACAAAAGAGATTGACTGCCTACACTGTTCAGAGGTGTAATTACTCTTGGGTGTGTGTCCCTGCTCTTAGTTCCGGTGCTTTGGACAAATCACAATTTCGCAGGTGTGCTTTGGATGGATTGGGGACATTTGGCCCATAGACTTGCCCGCAACTTGCAAAGAGAGAGGGTGGAGCTCTTCAGTCCGTTTCCGATCCTCATTCTATCTCTTCTCAAAACATGAACCCAGAACGTAATCGAACATCTGACCAATTACGCACGACTTTAGTTCTGGGTTAACCGAGATTAATATATGGTGCTTATAATGAATACATTTTTCTTTGTGTGATTCAAAAAATCCTGTCCTCAACTAACCCCATAAAAAGCAAGCCAGGGAAACAGCATGTCAAGGTTAAAGAAACTCCGTTTCTAGAGTTGACATACAATAGTAGACCTGCTTCAATGAAATAAAAAAAACACCTTGAAGAAAAGGAAACGCACATGTTCTTTGCAACAGTCCCATTGGTCTCTTCTCACAACCGATGGTGGAGTGCCCAGACGGAGGGCCCCTTATTTTGGTGAGCGAGACTACCGTCCCATCCTGCTCCCATGTTCACCTCTCTACCTCCCCCTGCTGTCCTATCGCAGGTGTGGAAGACCCTCTGAAGCTGAAGCATGTGGACATAACATCGTTCAAAGCCATGAGTGATATGAACTCCCAGCCGGTCCTCTTCATCCCTGAGGTTTACTTCCCCAGCACCCAGCGCCACCATGTAAGTCCTACATTACATGTAAAGTAAAAATATTAAAGCATTAAACCGCTCTCTTAAAGTATCTATTGTCTGGAAATAGTATCTAAATCCAAATTGGTTTTCTAGAAAGGCACTTAGAGAGGCCCATCCTGTGTTTAAGAGTGGGCTTTTATGCATCTTAAAACCTTACAGTGGATCCCTGTTTAAAGTATCCTCCTTTTTAAATGAAGTCATACAGAGTTGGCTACAATTTCCATTTCATCCTCCAGAAAAGGCACATCTGATATTACAGCAAATAATATGGCTCAACTCCAATATACTGATAGAGAAGAAAAACACATTTGGGCAGGGAGGGGATTTACTAAAAGGATATCATATTTATGAAGGACATTGTGAACAAAAATGGTAAAATTATGTCACGCAAGCAACTAATAACAGTGTACCGAGGAGTGTGCTCAATACCAAATTATAACCAACTCATCACGACTCTATCACAAAATTGGAAGAGACAATTACTTAAACAAGAAAGTAAATAATTAGTCTGTCTGCCTCCCATTAAAAATCATAAATGGCTTAAAATTATTAGTATAAATCAAAAAATGTATCAGTTCCGCTTAGAATCAAAAGGTTTGACAGCGATACTGTATACATTTCATGTCCGTTGGGAACAGGTCTTTGATGTCCCAATACCTTGGCATAGGGTCTGACATATAAAACAACAATTGACACATCAATCCGCTTGTTTCAACTATTATATAAAATACTTGCTACAAAAAGAATGCTCAACATATGGGGCATTGAACAGTCAGCCTTGTACAGACTCTACCACAAGGAAACATATGTTCTTCTACTGTCTTTGGTGGCTCGCTTTTGGAGTCAGGTCCAGGAATGGTTGTTATGTCATAATATCAGGGTTCAGGTGGACCTGCAAACTGTAACGTTAGGGGACCTGAAAACCAGAATCAGTCAACGGGAAATATCAAAGTATTTATTTTTAGGGCAATATACTAAGTAGAAATGTTATAAACAGGGAGGTTCAGGACCCTCGTTAGACATCATAGTAAAATGGAGGGATGTATTGCTAAAGGAAATAGCTAAATGGCATTATACTAGGAAAGATTGATTGATCTGTGGACATCGGAGGGTCGGTGTGGGTGAAAAATCCAGCAATTGAAGAAAGAGGAGATATTTATAATTATTTAACTACAGGTACCGTTAGATGTGAGCGAAATAACTGTAAGTAGCAGTAGAAGTATGGTTGTCCGTTAGTTTACTCCAAGTAGGGTAGGGTGGGGGGATGAGTAAAGGGAAAATCATGCAAACAATTATTTTTTTTTTAACCAGGCAAGTCAGTTAAGAACAAATTCTTATTTTCAATGACAGCCTGGGAACAGGGGCAGAACGACAGATTTGTACCTCGTCAGCTCAGGGGTTTGAACTTGCAACCTTCCGGTTACTGGTCCAACGCTCTAACCACTAGGCTACCCTGCCGCCCCAAATTACTAGAACCTATAATCTATCTGAAGTATTAAAGCTGATCTACCCCACCCCCAAGAAAATAATCTTACATTACCCATGTTTAGGGTTTCAAAATTCAAGTAACTTTCCCAAAGTTCCTGGACTTTTTAGAAATACCAGTTGGAGGATTCCTGGAATCGAGGCAGTATGCAGGGAGGGAATACCCTGGGAGGCAATACGCAGGGAGGCAATACGCAGGGAGGGAATACGCAGGGAGGGAATACGCTGGGAGGCAATACGCAGGGAGGCAATACGCAGGGAGGCAATACACAGGGAGGCAATACGCAGGGAGGCAATACGCAGGGAGGCAATACGCAGGGAGGCAATACGCAGGGAGTTAATACGCTGGGAAGCAATACGCTGGGAGGCAATACGCAGGGAGTTAATACGCTGGGAAGCAATACGCTGGGAGGCAATACGCAGGGAGGCAATACGCAGGGAGGCAATACGCAGGGAGGCAATACGCAGGGAGTTAATACGCTGGGAAGCAATACGCTGGGAGGCAATACGTTAGTAAAGTTGTTAGTAAAGTATGTCTAAGTGTTGGAGTGTGCCATTGGCTATCCAGAAATAAGAAAAACAAGAAAATGGTGCTGTTTGGTTTGCTTAATATAAAGAATTGTAAATTATTTATATTTTTACTTTTCATACTTAAGTACATTTTAGCAATTACATTTACTTTTGATACTTGAGTACATTTAAAACCAAATACTTTTAGACTTACTCAAGTAGTATTCTACTGGGTGACTCACTTTTACTTGAGTCATTTTCTATTAAAGGTATTTTTACGTTTATTCAAGTATGACAGTTGGGTGCTTTTTCTCAGTATAGATACGGATATCGGGTATCTAATCTTGCTCTTTATCCTTTATCAGACATGCATATCAGATGACGGTGAGGATGGGTGAGTACAGTTCTTCTTTTAGACAAGACTTGTAATATCAGGTAACATGTATAGATGCTATAAATGTTTTTTTTTTATAATAATAATAATAATTGGAAATGCTGCATACCCATAATAAGTGATTAACTGCATTTTCCGTACTCATCCATACTCATCCATACTCACGAGTCATACATGTATTGTTTGTTTTTCTGCAGCTTGGGGCAGAAGAGACTGCTCCACTATGAAGAGGAATTTGACTCTGCCACTCACAAGAGAGCCAGGAGGGAGGAGCCAGAAAAGGGTACATCAAACAGTAGAGACATATGCATGCATGCAGACAGACAGACAGACAGACAGACAGACAGACAGACAGACAGACAGACAGACAGACAGACAGAGTGAAAAGGAGACCGTTTAGAGATAGTAAAGAGAAGGCATAAACCGGAGAGAGAGAATTATAGAACGCGGGAGCAAATAGAGAGAATGAGTGAGGGAAAGAGAATAAAAAAATAGCGTGAGGGAGAAATGCTTTCTGTGCAGCCCACTGTAGTTGTGTTTGTTGCTCTGGCTGCTGTTGTTCAAACTGCTCCCACCTAGTTCAGCTTACTGAATTCATGTAAACACAGGCCACGTGGCTTCCAAAGCCCCCCCATCTGAATGCACACAACACACACAAACACACTCAACTGGTTTTCCAAGTGGAACGTGATCATTTTCCTGACATGTAGTCAGTCCAAAGGGGATTGCTTTTTTTTCCCACTCACGTGTATGGCGGGGGAAAGGTTCTGAGAATGATTAGGGGCTGTTTACTGTTTGGTGTGGTCTCTGTCAGACTAGTCTATTGCTGACCAGGCTCATAGCCAATTCCTAAGACGCCAGCAAGAAAGGAGCAAAGTGCAATTATGGTCCAGCCTGCTCTCAGTGTAACAAAGGGGTGTCCAAAATGGCCCCCTATCCTGGCTATGGTCAAAAGTAGTGCACTATATAGGGAATAGGGTGCCAATTCACTATCTTTATGGGGGGTGAGAGTGGAAGTTTTATCAGAATACACACCACAACCATGGAAATATCACCCAACAGGATATTAGGGCAATGCTGTAGTAGTTGCTAAGATCTTACCTCAGTGACTTGACTGGGAGAGAAACCCACACAGTATTTTAATGTTTGAAACTGTCTCACACCCATGTCGAAAAACATACTTTGTGTGTATTCCTACCTCCATTTGCTTATGGCAACTCTCCCTCACACTGGGGGTTGGTGTGGTAGTATCTGACTAGGTTGGTATGGAATTTGAATGTACCTCTCCCTCACACTGAGGGGGTTGGTGTGGTAGGCAGTCTTTTAGTTTTGTATCTGACTTTTGGTTTCGTCTCTCTCTGTGTTCCTCTAGTGCTGCTCTACGTCCGTAAGGAGACAGAGGAGGTGTTTGATGCTCTAATGCTGAGGACGCCCACTCTGGCAGGACTACTGGAGGCTGTGAGCAGATGTTGTTGGGTTCCATAGAACCTTTGTTTTTGCAGAAGTATTTTCAGAACTCCTCGGTTTTCGTAGATGAGTCTAAAATGAATCTATTTAGCTCAGAACGTCTTCTTTGACATGACTGTATTTATCCCAGGGATATCATTTCTCAACCGGCAAGGTTCAAAAATAGCTGGAGTCTGACTTTATCTGATAAGTGTTGTATGTTTTGAGTGTGTGCCATATAAGTGACCTTGATTTTTTTCCCCGTGGGTTTAAATACATAGTAAGCAGACATAGCTATTTGTGTGAAGTGTGCCACCCTGGACGTGTCCTAAATGACACGCTATTCCCTTTATAGTGAACTACTTTTGACCAGGGTGTATAGTATATACGGTGCTATTTGGGATGCAAACCATAGTGTCACAGTCAGATAGGTTTGTTTCCTGTTTGTGTCTGTCAGGAAGCAGTCACTCATCAGAGAAGGCACACAGTGGAATGTATTGTATTGTCTGACTGTTCACGCCCAGTTCTCATAGGGGGTTTCCCATGTTTTTCATCACATCTCTAGGTATCTGATAAATATGAGCTGCCGCTTGGAAAAATGGGGAAAGTTTACAAGAGGTGCAAAAAAGGGTAAGACCGGTGTCACCGCTCATGATCTAGGTCACAGGGAATAGTGTGTGTCCCAAATGGCACCCTGTTCCCTATATCGTGCACTACTTTTGACCAGGGCCATAAGGCTCTGGTCAGAAGTAGTGCACTACATAGGGAATATGGTGCCATTTGGGACGGGTGGAAAGTAAATAATCTAGAAACTCCACTTTGAAAATAAGTAAATCACTTCTACTCTCTTGTCTGTAGGATCCTAGTTCATATGGACGACAACATCATCAAGCATTACTCCAACGAGGATGCCTTCCATATCCGCATGGAGGAGGTGGGGGGAAAGGTCCTGCTGACACTGACCGAGATCTGAGCTCTGAGCATGGACAGGGGGGTATACATTAGGGCCAGCAACGTTTCAAAATGTTTCACAATGGAAAACGAAAATAACAATTTCTTATTGGACCAGTACAGGTTATTGGACCTCCCTGTTTTATAAATCTTTCTTTTGTTTGGTGCCTCCAAGGTCAGGTCCTTGGAGGAGGGACACATGTTGAACTCCAAGGGTGTGAGTAGGGACCCAGAACAGTAAGATCAGTAGTCACCTGTTTACACAACTGTAACATACTTCTACAAGTAAAACTAGATATTTTCATGACTTCTGCCTTTCTGCTGCACCAGTGACTACAAGGCCATTTTCTGGTTGCGCAACATTGCTACCTCGTTCGCTGGCAAGATTCTTGTTGCATTGTCACTTAAAATATGACTGATTGATTCACTGTCTCCATGTTAAAAGTTGAAATTATTTTTGAGGAACATTTGGAAACAATATTGTGTAACAGCCAATTATATTTTCCTTGCTTAAATTTAGACATTTTGTACTACTACTTTACAGTATATGTCGCTGTGAATGAATTATTTTCCAGACGAGATGGCAGAGTGTTGTTTAGAATGTCAGTGTTCATATAAGTTCATATTATGTATTATTTTCAAAGATATGCAGTGGTCAGTTTTAAGAAATGGACTTGTAAAAGATGATGTGGTGACCGGTTAGGGCTATTTCTGTCTGAGTATGTACTTTTATATGTTTTATTTGTATGTTTACATCATGAAAAAGTAATATATGAATTCAATAATATATGTATTTATATTTACATTTTGTGCCAAGTGTGGTGTGTGTATCTGAATCTAGATATATAGGTGTCAGCTCCATATGTGATGACACAATGTGAATATTTCTTGGCAACAGGAAATGGGGGTGGGGGTCAGGAAGTGTGCGTTAGTGTTTCAAAACCTTGTCTGTCATGCGAGAACTGGTTTGAAATCAGTCCTGTTAGCAGATGCTTACCTACAGTGGTTATTAAATTTGTTAAAGTCGTTCTTCAGACTAAGTATTTCTTTGCACATTGTGTTTTTGTGAGGGAACTTAACTCAACTGCATCAACGAGGCATGAAGCAGAGATGTGTGCAGATTTGATGCTTAGGCTCTGGTCAAAAGTAGTGCACTATATTGGGAATATGGTACCATTTGGGATGCAAGTTGAGTTTCATATAAATAGAACCACAATAGGAAAGTGTGTTTTATTGCCCTTTAAATTGAGTTAGAAAAATAATATAGAGTCTGAGAACCATCTTTCTCACAGCTCTTTTAGTCCTATCCTGAACATCATGCAGTCAGGCTGTCCCATGCTACTTGTTTCAAAAACACCTAGGCCCGTACACATTAAGTTGTACACTTTTGCCACAATGGTTGTGATACAACAGAGAGATATTCGGAACCAAAAGAATTACAAAAGTGCTGTAGAGACCCATTGGAATGGTTGTGTAATAATCTTTGCACAGACTAAGTTTATTGCAACCATACTTAACAGGCGGATCTCGACCCGGGAACAGTGTCAATATGGACCACGGGTCCTGACTTTATTTTTGTTGTATTATTTATTTTTGGGAAATCAGTCTTGCTTTTTAACTTACTGATGTTGCAATAGTAGAAGGCACACGGTGTCTTGAAAATTGGTAGTGCATGGGCAGTTTTCCTCTTATGTCATTCACTGACTGTCTGACCTTAGAGAGCTTTTACGAACTTGTCAACAGAGATGGGCAGTATTTCAATTACTTCTGAGTATTCTGTCATTTGTATTACACTGGGTTGAACTACAGTCCAATGTATTTTGTAACAAGATACTTCTGAGAGTTGTAATTTGTATTTTCAATACCATTTTTTTTTTTGTTTATAGCGGTTCAATTTTGTGGACCCCTCTCACCCTGCATTGGTATCAGAAGCCTGATGGCACTATGGTGTGATTAGAGCATCTTATAAAATAATGAAATATAATTTTACATGTAACAATGGACAATTGCCATTCAATGGGGCACCTTAAATTACATTTTGGGGAAAAAAAGCCAACTCGGCTCCTTCATTCATTGAATCAGATGGCTCATTCATCACAAAGCCCAATGATATTGCAAACTACTTTAATTACTTTTTCATTGGCAGATAAGAAAACTTAGGGATAACATGCTAGCAACAAACGCTGACACTACACATCCAAGTATATCGGACCAAATTATGAAAGACAAGAATTGTACTTTTGAATTCCATAAAGTCTGTGTGGAAGAGGTGAAACAATTATTGTTGTCTATCAACAATGACAAGCCACCGGGGTCTGACAATCTAGATGGAAAATTACTGAGGATTATAGCAGATGATATTGCCACTCCTATTTGCGACATCTTTAATTTAAGCCTACTAGAGAGAGTGTGCCCTCAGGCCTGGAGGGAAGCTAAAGTCATTCCACTACCCAAGAATAGTAAAGCCCCCTTTACTGGCTCAAATAGCCGACCAATCAGCCTGTTACCAACCCTTAGTAAACTTCTGGAAAAAAATTGTGTTTGACCAGATACAATGCTATGTCACAAAATGAAAACAGAATTTCAGCATGCTTATAGGGAAGGACACCTCAACAAGTGCAACACTTACACAAATGACTGATGATTGGCTGAGAGACATTGATCATACAATGATTGTGGGGGCTGTCTTGTTAGACCTCAGTGCAGCTTTTGACATTATCGATCAGTCTGCTGCTGGAAAAACGTATGTGTTATGGCTTTACACACCCCTTGCTATAATGTGGATAAAGAGTTACTTCTCTAACAGAACACAGAGGGTGGTCTTTAATGGAAGCCTATCAAATATAATCCAGTTAGAATCAAGAATTCCCAGGGTAGCTGTTTAAGCCCCTTGCTTTTTTTCAATTTTTACTAACGACATGCCACTTTGAGTAAATTTAGAATGTCTATGTATGCGGATGACTCAACACTACACGTCAGCTGCTCACTAAACCCTAAACCTGAACTAAATCTTTTAATAAATCATGTGGAAATAGAGCAAGTTGAGATGACTAAACTGCTTGGAGTAACCCTAGATTGTAAACTGTCATGGTCAAAACATAATGATGCAGTAGTAGCTAAGATGGGGAGAAGTCTGTCTATCAACAAGGCAGGTCCTACAGACCCTAGTTTTGTCGCACCTTGACTACTGTTCAGTCGTGTGGTCAGATGCCAAAATAAAGGATTTAGGAAAATTGCAATTGGCTCAGACCAAGGCAGCACGGCTGGCCCTTGGATGTACACAGAGAGCTAATATTAATAATATGCATGTCAATCTCTCCTGGATGAAAGTGGAGGAGAGAATGACTTCATCGTTACTTTTATGTATGAGAGGTATTGACATGTTGAATGCACCGAGCTGTCTGTATAAACTACTGGCACACCCATGCATACCCCACAAGACATGCCACAAGAGGTCTCTTCACAGTCCAGAACAGACTATGGGAGGCACACAGTACTACATAGAGCCATGATTACATGGAACTCTATTCCACATCAAGTAACTCATGCCAGCAGTAAAACTAGATTTAGAAAACCGATTTTAAAAAACACCTTATGGAACAGCGGGGATTGTGAAGCAACACAAACATTGGCACAGACACACACACACACACACACACACACACACACACACACACACACACACACACACACACACACACACACACACACATGGATTTAGTACTGTAGATATATGTTAGGGGCCTGAGGGCACACAGTGTGTTGTGAAATCTGTGAATGTATTGTAGTTTTTAAAATTGTATAAACTGCCTTGATTTTACTGGACCCCAGGAAGAATAGCTTTTGTTTTGGCAGCAGCAAATTGGGAACCATAATGAATACAAATACAAATGCTGAGTATTATTCTAATGAGCTCCACCCAACATAATGCCAATAATAATACCCAGTGTGCTTTGCAGTTCATTTTGATATGTTCATTTTCATTTATACATTTACATTTTTGTCATTTAGTAGACACTCTTATCCAGAGTGACTTACAGTCAGTGCATTCAACTAAGGTAGATAAACAACAACATAACACAGTTATAGCAAGTAAAATGTTTCTGTAACTGTTACTGAGAAGGTTGACATGGCAAAATGTGTAGAATTGTAGGAAAATAGCTTTAATAAAACAGCAACATTTTCTCTCCACCCCATGCCAAAATATGTAGAATTGCAGGAAAGACTTATTAAAACTGTAAAACTTTCTCTCCACCAACAAGAGGGGTGTTAACAGTTTGGGCTTACCTGCGTTGCGAGGTGGTGGTTTGTTACTACGCCAATAAATAAGAATATCTACCCGGACCTTCTCAAGTAGTTGTACACCTGAGTACACCTGGTTTCTTGTATCACACAAATATCAGTTGTATAAGTCACAGCCATTGTGTGAAGTACATTGTACAGCTAGCCATATGATGAGCCTGAGTACCAGGATGTACTGTAGGCAGGGTTGGGTAGGTTACTTTCTAAATGTTAGTTACTAGTTACCTGTCCAAAATGTTAACTTTTGGATTACCCAAACTCAGTTATGTAATCTGGTTACATTCCGTTACTTTTAGATGACTTTCCCCTTAAGAGGCATTAGAAGAAGACAAAAGTGTAAGTTACCAATTGAACGACATCTATTGCAGGATGAATCAATGTTAAAGTTTACATAGCTGGCCATATATGGATGTTAAATTGTACTTTATGGGTTGGTTTTGTAGGCTTCTTCTAACCCATCGCTTTCTACGATATATAATAATACGATTAAATTATATCTTTACATTAAAAACCAAAGTCGATCAGAATTCCAGTCATTCCAATAAATGTGATTGTAATGAGTTTCCTCCTCTTCCTCCGAAGAGGAGAGGCGAAACGGATCAGAGGACCAATACGCGGCGTGGTAATTTTCCATGGTACTTTTTAATGCTATAAGGTACACATGAACAAACTAACAAAACAAGAAATGTGAAAACTCAAAAAACAGTCCTATCTGGTGCACACACAGAGACAGGAAACAATCACCCACAAACACACAGTGAAACCCAGGCCACCTAAGTATGATTCTCAATCAGAGACAACTAATGACACCTGCCTCTGATTGAGAACCATACTAGGCCGAAACATAGAAATTCCCAAAACCTAGACAAACAAACATAGACTGCCCACCCAACTCACGCCCTGACCATACTAACTAAACACAAAACACAGAAAATAAAGGTCAGAACGTGACAGTACCCCCCCCCAAAGGTGCGGACTCCGGCCGCAAAACCTTGACCTATAGGGGAGGGTCTGGGTGGGCGTCTGTCCGCGGTGGCGGTTCTGGCGCGGGACGCGGACCCCACTTCACCCTTGTCTTTGTCCGCCTTATTTTCCGCCTCCGTGGCTTCCGCCTCCGTGGCTTTCTCACCATGGCAACCCCTCTCAATGACCCCACTGGACAGAGGGGCAGCTCGGGACAGAGGGGCAGAAGCTCTGGACAGAGGGACAGGGGCTCTGGACAGAGGGACAGGGGCTCTAGACAGAGGGACAGGGGCTCTAGACAGAGGGACAGGGGCTCTGGCGCCTCTGGGCTGAGGGGCTCTGGCGCCTCTGGGCTGAGGGGCTCTGGCGCCTCTGGGCTGAGGGGCTCTGGCGCCTCTAGGCTGAGGGGCTCTGGCGCCTCTAGGCTGAGGGGCTCTGGCGCCTCTGGGCTGAGGGGCTCCGGCAGCAGCGCCGGACAGGCGGGAGGCTCCGGCAGTGGCGCCGGACAGGCGGGACGCTCCGGCAGCGGCGCCGGACAGGCGGAACGCTCCGGCAGCGGCGCCGGACAGGCGGGAGCACCTGCAGGGAGGAGACTGAGAGACAGCCTGGTGCGTGGGGCTGCCACAGGAACTACCAGGCTGGGGAGACTTTCAGGAGGCTTGGTGTTAGGAGGAGCCTGAAAGACCGGGCTGTGGGGGAGCACTGGAGCTCTGGTGCGCAACCTTGGCACCACTTCCCCAGGCTGGACAACTACTCGAGCCCGGACCCTCCAGAGTGCAGGCACAGGTTGAACCGGGCTGTGGGTAAGCACGGGAGATCTAGTGCTTACTACACGCACCTCTCCCCTAGGCTCCACTCCCACAGTTGCCCGGTACGAGCGGAGCGCAGGCAGAGGACGCACTGCACCCTCCCAGCGCCCCGGAGACACAGCACGCAGAGCCGGCGCAGGATAACCTGGACCAAGACTGCGTACCGGCGACCAGACCCGCTGAGCAGGCACCATACGCCCTGGCTCAATGCCCAAACTCGCATGGCACTCTCGGGGCTGTCCTATAGCGCACCGGGCTATGGACACGCACTGGCGACACCGTGCGCTCAACCGCATAACACGGTGCCTGACCAGTAATGCGCTGCTTATCATAAGCACGAGGAGTGAGCTCAGGTCTGCTACCTGGCTTAGTACCACACCTCGTGTGCCCCCAAAAAAATTTGGGGCTGCCTCTCGTACCTGTCGCACTGCCGTGCTGGCTCCTCATATTGCCGCCGCTCAGCTTTCGCTGCCTCCAGCTCTACTTTGGGGCTGCGATTTTCCCCAGCCCGTGCCCAGGGTCCCTCTCCGTTCAGTATCTGCTCCCATGTCCAGGAGTCCTGTGATGGTGGCCTCTGTTGTTGATGCTGCTGCTGCTGTCGTCGCTGTCCTTTACCACGCCGCTTGGTCCGATTTTGGTGGGTGATTCTGTAATGAGTTTCCTCCTCTTCCTCCGAAGAGGAGAGGCGAAACGGATCAGAGGACCAATACGCGGCGTGGTAATTTTCCATGGTACTTTTTAATGCTATAAGGTACACATGAACAAACTAACAAAACAAGAAATGTGAAAACTCAAAAAACAGTCCTATCTGGTGCACACACAGAGACAGGAAACAATCACCCACAAACACACAGTGAAACCCAGGCCACCTAAGTATGATTCTCAATCAGAGACAACTAATGACACCTGCCTCTGATTGAGAACCATACTAGGCCGAAACATAGAAATTCCCAAAACCTAGACAAACAAACATAGACTGCCCACCCAACTCACGCCCTGACCATACTAACTAAACACAAAACACAGAAAATAAAGGTCAGAACGTGACAGTGATACCCCTTGATCCTCAAGAATAGGACTTGAAACTATGGAAGTAGAGATTAGCCAAATTGTTTAACCTGAGCATGACCCCAAAACTAAGGACTTTTTTTTGTTACTCTGTTGTTTATGATTTTGTTGTGTGGGAGATTGTTATAATACTGTTTATGCATCGAATAGCTTTGATGAGTACTTCCTCATCTGTGTCTATGGGACTGAGTTGGGCCTCTGGAGCTTGAGCTGACAATTGATTAATGGACTTGGTGATTTAAAAAAAACTACAGCTGTGATTCCATATATAAGATGTGTGACCCGAGATAGAGATAGCCTGGAAGAGTAGAACAATCGCTTATTGTCTCTAATCATCCTGGTATCTGGGAAACTAAGCCGGGGTGGGATTAAAACAAGACCAGGAGCAGATGACCACAGGATGACCACAGGATGAACCCAGGATGGCTTGTGGTGTCCCCCGATATGCATGGGAGGGAGGGAACCAGCCATGACTAAGCATTTCTTTATCTACTATATAAGAACTCTGCATTGTCTGTAAAAGTTAAGCTCTCGGCAACACACTTGCCCGAGTGTGTGATCGACCAGCTTCATTATTGCAATAATTAATCAATATTAAATCAAGATAAATATTTGAAGAAATTACCAAGTCTCTCTCTGTATAAATTAATTTCCATGACAGTTGTCATGGAGGACTGATTGGGCTCATTGATTCGAGTTGGCATGCCTTGAGCTCTACTGAAAAGTGCTATTTACATGTGAAAAATGAATGCCATATGCTACATTTGCATTAGGCCTATTTTTGACGTTTTTGTTGGTGACACTTTGATATCTTGATAATGTGCAGCTGTTTAAAAAGGGCAAATCCACAGATAACCAAATGGTTGCCCCGCCTGTTTTGGTAAAAAAAAATAAGCTGAGGGATGGGCCTGGAGAAATGGAACCACTCTCAGATTAATAGACAGAGCTATGGATGCAAGGACTGACCATCCATTATATAACAATTATTGTTTAAACCATGTAATGAGGCTATACAGTATGTTTACATTTCCAATGTTTACAAACATTGGAGTAAAGCAAACTTATATTTTGGGAGTGTGACAGTTAAACTAAACTCATGAGGCATTTATAAGTTATATTCTTCAATAATCAATGGATATATATATATACAGTACCAGCCAAAAGTATGGACACACCCACTCATTTAAGGGTTTTTCTTTATTTTTACTATCTTGTACATTGTAGAATAATAGTGAAGACATCAAAACTATGACATAACACATATGGAATCATGTAGTAACCAAAAAAGTGTTAAACAAATCAAAATATATTTTATAATTCAGATTCTTCAAAGTGGCCACCCTTCACCTTGATGACAGCTTTGCACACTATTGGCATTATCTCAACCAGCTTCACCTGGAATGTTCCACTAAGCGCAATCAGACCAAAGGACAGATCTTCACCGGTCTAATGTCCATTGCTCGTGTTTCTTGATAAGTTCATTAGAGTTAACTGCACCTCAGATTGCAGCCCAAATAAATGCTTCACAGAGTTCAAGTAACAGACACATCTTAACATCAACTGTTCACAAGAGACTGCGTGAATCAGGCCTTCATGGTCGAAGAAACACCTACTAAAAGACACCAATAATAAGAAGAGACTTGCGGAAATATGTCCTTTGGTTGAAATTTGAGATTTTTGTTCCAACCTCTGTGTCTTTGTGAGACGCAGAGTAGGTGAAAGGATGATCTCCGCAAGTGTCGTTCCCACCATGAAGAATGGAGGAGGAGGTGTGTTGGTGTGGGGGTGCTTTGCTGGGGACACTGTCAGTGATTTATTTAGAATTCAAGGCACACTTAACCAGCATGGCTACCACAGCATTCTGCAACGATATGGCATCCCATCTGGTTGGCGCTTAGTGGGACTATCATTTGTTTATCAACAGGACAATGACCCAGCACACCTCCAGGCTGTGTAAGGGCTATTTGACCAAGAAGGAGAATGATTATCAGATGACCTGGCCTCCACGATCACCTGACCTCAACCCAATTTAGATGGTTTGGGATGAGTTGGAGCACAGAGTGATGGAAAAGCAGCCAAAAAGTGCCCTTCAAGATTGTTGGAAAAGCATTCCAGGTGAAGCTGGTTGAAAGAATGCCAAGAGTGTGCAAAGCTGTCATCAAGGCAAAGGGTGGCTACTTTGAAGAATCTCAAATATATTTAGATTTGTTTAACACTTGTTTGGTTACTACATGATTCCATATGTCTTATTTGACCGTTTTGATGTCTTCATTTTCATTCTACAATGTAGAAAATAGTAAAAAATAAATTTAAAAAATAAAAACTGAAATTGAATGAGTAGGTGTATCCAAACTACTGACTGGTATTGTATATAAACTCAGCAAAAAAAGAAAAGTAATTTTTTCTGGACGCTGTCTTTCAAAGATAATTTGTCAAAATCCAAATAACTTCACAGATCTTCATTGTTAAAGGGTTTAAACACTGTTTCCCATAAACAATTAAGGAACATGCACCTGTGGAACACTCGTTAAGACACTAACAGCATACAGACGGTATGCAATTAAGGTCACAGTTATGAAAACTTAAGACACTAAAGAGGCCATTCTACTGTCTCTGAAAAACCCCAAAAGAAAGATGCCCAGGGTCCCTGCTCATCTGTGTGAATGTGCCTTAGGCATGCTGCAAGGATGCATGAGGACTGCAGATGTGACCAAGGCAATAAATTGCAATATCCGTACTGTGAGATACCTAAGACAGCGCTACAGGGAGACAGCATGGACAGCTGATCGTCCTCACAGTGGCAGACCACGTGTAACAACACCTGCACAGGATCGGTACATCCGAACATCACACCTGCGGGACAGGTACAGGATGGCAACAACAACTGCCCGAGTTACACCAGGAACGCACAATCCCTCCATCAGACTCAGACTGTCTGCAATAGGCTGAGAGAGGCTGGACTGAGGGCTTGTAGGTCTGTTGTTAGGCAGCGCAAACTGTCTCTAACCAGAATAGAAAGAGGAGTGGGAGGCCCTGGTGCACAACTGAGACAGAGGACAAGTACATTAGAATGCCTAGTTTGAGAAACAGACACCTCACAAGTCCTCAACTGGCAGCTTCATTAAATAGTACCCGCAAAACACCAGTCTCAACGTCAACAATGAAGAGGCAACTCCGGGATGCTGACTGTAGGACTCCTGACTGTAGGCCTAGGGATGCTGACTGTAGGCCAAGGGATGCTGACTGTAGGCCTAGGGATGCTGACTGTAGGCTTAGGGATGCTGACTGTAGGACTCCTGACTGTAGGCCTAGGGATGCTGACTGTAGGCCTAGGGATGCTGACTGTAGGCCAAGGGATGCTGACTGTAGGACTCATGACTGTAGGCTTAGGGATGCTGACTGTATGACTCCTGACTGTAGGCCTAGGGATGCTGACTGTAGGACTCCTGTCTGTAGGCCTCGGGATGCTGACTGTAGGCCTAGGGATGCTGACTGTAGGACTCCTGACTGTAGGCCTAGGGATGCTGACTGTAGGCCAAGGGATGCTGACTGTAGGCCTAGGGATGCTGACTGTAGGCTTAGGGATGCTGACTGTAGGACTCCTGACTGTAGGCCTAGGGATGCTGACTGTAGGCCTAGGGATGCTGACTGTAGGCCAAGGGATGCTGACTGTAGGACTCATGACTGTAGGCTTAGGGATGCTGACTGTATGACTCCTGACTGTAGGCCTAGGGATGCTGACTGTAGGACTCCTGTCTGTAGGCCTCGGGATGCTGACTGTAGGCCTAGGGATGCTGACTGTAGGACTCCTGACTGTAGGCCTAGGGATGCTGACTGTAAGACTCCTGACTGTAGGTCTAGGGATGCTGACTGTAGGCCTAGGGATGCTGACTGTAGGTCTAGGGATGCTGACTGTAGGCTTAGGGATGCTGACTGTAGGACTCCTGACTGTAGGCCTAGGGATGCTGACTGTAGGCCTAGGGATGCTGACTGTAGACCTAGGGATGCTGACTGTAGGTCTAGGAATGCTGACTGTAGGACTCCTGACTGTAGATTAGGGATGCTGACTGTAGGACTCCTGACTGTAGGCCTCGGGATGCTGACTGTAGGCCTAGGGATGCTGACTATAGGCCTAGAGATGCTGGCTGTAGGCCTATGGATGCTGACTGTAGGCCTAGGGATGCTGACTGTAGTCCTAGGGATGCTGAATGTCTAGTTTGAGAAACAGACGCCTCACAAGTCCTCAACTGGCAGCTTCATTAAATAGTACCCGCAAAACACCAGTCTCAACGTCAACAGTGAAGAGTTAACTCCGGGATGCTGACTGTAGGACTCCTGACTGTAGGTCTAGGGATGCTGACTGTAGGCTTAGGGATGCTGACTGTAAGACTCCTGACTGTAGGCCTAGGGATGCTGACTGTAGGCCTAGGGATGCTGACTGTAGGTCTAGGGATGCTGACTGTAAGACTCCTGACTGTAGGTCTAGGGATGCTGACTGTAAGACTCCTGACTGTAGGTCTAGGGATGCTGACTGTAAGACTCCTGACTGTAGGTCTAGGGATGCTGACTGTAAGACTCCTGACTGTAGGTCTAGGGATGCTGACTGTAGGCCTAGGGATGCTGACTGTAGGTCTAGGGATGCTGACTGTAGGCTTAGGGATGCTGACTGTAGGACTCCTGACTGTATGCCTAGGGATGCTGACTGTAGGCCTAGGGATGCTGACTGTAGGCCTAGGGATGCTGACTGTAGACCTAGGGATGCTGACTGTAGGTCTAGGAATGCTGACTGTAGGTCTAGGAATGCTGACTGTAGGACTCCTGACTGTAGATTAGGGATGCTGACTGTAGGACTCCTGACTGTAGACCTATGGATGCTGACTGTAGGACTCCTGACTGTAGGCCTCGGGATGCTGACTGTTGGCCTAGGGATGCTGACTTTAGGACTCCTGATTGTAGGCCTAGGGATGCTGACTGTATGCCTAGGGATGCTGACTGTAGGCCTATGGATGATGACTGTAGCCCTAGGGATGCTGACTGAAGGCCTAGGGATGCTGACTGTAGGCCTAGGCTATGTGCTGAAGGTGGCAAACTACAGGTGAGCAAGGTAGCCTTGTCGGTGTGCAGTCACAAATGGTCCCTATTTAGTTTAGTTCACCACTTTTGACCAGGGCCCACAGGGAATAATGTGCCAATTGGGACACATCCCTTCTCCTTGTGTAATCAGAGCCAGTCTCTGGCCTCACTTCACCCCACCCCAGGGCCGTGGGCTACATTCATCCCAGTGTGTTTTAGCAAGGCCTTGTAGGTCTCTGCTCGGGCCCAACTCTCCTGACTGTGTGAATTGTTAGCTGCATGGTCTAACTGGCAGTCACAGTGCTGCCTGCCTGCATGCCTCAGCTAACCGAAAGCGCATGTGAGGGTGTGAGAGACATCCCACTGGGCTAAAACTGGTTGAATCAACATTGTTACCTGGCCATAAAAATGTTTTTTAAAAATCAATGTGATGACGCTGATGTGGAAACTGAATGGATTTGAAAAAAGTAATCAACCTAAGTAAATGTACTATTTTTTTTCACCCAAATTTGAACCTAAATCCACTGACGTGGTGATTTTTTTTGCGGATTACCCATTGAATTTGCATTAGTTGACAACTCAACCAAATGCAAATCAAAATTTGATGTTGAAATGCCCAGTGGGATGCTTGGAGTGCTATGTAATTGTTTGGTGTGGTTCAAATCTGAACCAAAGAGATATTTCACCTCATGGGTCAACAGAGAAGCATTCTCTTCTCCCACATACACTTCCACTAAGGGAGTTTAGGGTGAGAGGGAGCGTGGACAGTATGCAATACAGCAAGCATGTTACATCTCAGTGCTTAGTCAAGCCCTCCATTTTTTTGGGAGTGGGGTGACCAACATTCCAGAACCCCACCCACCACAACACACTCCACTCTCTGTTAGTTAGGCTCGCTGAAGTGATGTTCATTTTCCTGTGTGCATGTTTGTGTGTGTGGTGTGTGTGTGTGTGTGTGTGTGAGTTCCCCCTTGGTTGGTGAGCCCACCACTGTTCAGTGTCCCTGGGGGACGTCACATCTGTTGCCCAGAGCTCTCAGCAGCCTCTCTCTTCTCACACCCACCCACTCTGCATTGCCTCTGGGCTCACTGCTGACCAAATTAGTGACAACCTTAAAAGTTTATTTTCTGAAGTCTCTCAATCATTTGGGGATCAGCAGGGCTCTGGTCAAAAGTAGCACACTATATAGGGAATAGGGTGCCATTTGGGATGCAAGCCTTTGTGATGAGTAGGATGAGGATCCACACCTGTGAAAACATAGTGCGTATTCTGTAGCATTACACTACCAAAGTTGAAGGATATTGATTGTCTGAGTTCCTGGGCTTTAGAAGTTCTAAAGGGCACAAATGTGGGGTTGGGAGTAGGCTTGAAAGCGCGACCTCTGACCTCTGGGTAATGTGCACAACTGCTAGGACAACAGAACGTGACCGTACCCCTCGGGCATTCCACGCACTAAAGTCCTAATTTGCACACAACCCAACAGGTCAGCTCAATAACTAATGCAAATGATCTATTATAGATAATAAACCAACCTTGATGTGGACAGCAGTTTATGATCCCATCCCTTGCCTCCTTCCTTTCTGGTTTTTTCTCACCGTAATAAGTTACTATCCCATCACATGCCAAAATACCAATCAAGTCTCCCCATTAAGTCTAGGTGGAGTCTAGCAAGCGATGTGTTAGTGTACTCCATATTCCAGCGTTTCCAAGACAACAGCCACCCAATTAGAATTTCCTGTAGCTTGGGGTGATGTCATGTGTTGATGTCATTGTGGGATTTTGGTTCATATATCTCTCCATGTTCTAGAATTCTCACTTGATTCACAGAAAGGACCATCCACTTAGCTTAACATGACATGCTCCTATGTAGTAAAAGCATGACTATACAAGGTAAAGCAATTGAAATGTAGGTTGCTCACACTCAGAAACTGGGGTTGACGTTTGGCTGTGTTGAACAATGACTTCTTTGTTCGTAAGAAATTGCACGACTTTCGTCTCCTGGCCCCCAAAGGATGTCTTGGAAAACACTACATTTCATATGTGATCCTATTGAGGTCCAAATGAATTTGTTTAAAAGCAAGGCAATGCTTTAAACATTCTGTGGTTAGAAAATACCAGAAGTGTATATATGTTGGGTCAGGAGGTTAGTGGAGGAGCCAGATCTGTTATCCCTCAGTGTATTTTAGCATGGAGGGGCTGTCAGCTAAAGAGGTTATATATGTGCACTACACTACACTACCGCCCCTCTACTGGAGTCTGGAGGCATTGTGTGTGTGTGTGTGCATGAGCGTGTGTGCGTGAAATGAAAGTTCATTCAGTTTACCTCCCCTCCCACCAACCCTCTCTCTCTCTCTCTTTCTCTCTCTTTCTCTCTAGGTCTCTTGGCTATCAGCTGCCTGCATAGCGGCCCCTTGGCTTGCAGTGTGGCGTCACCCTGCAACTCCCTGCCAAACAGCTTCCCTGCTCCTTGCCCTACACACAACATTACAATGCCTTCTACACCCACAGCCTCAACAGGTCCTATGCGTTGCCTTAAAACAACACAATCTATCGAACAAACTCACTGTGTGAACAAGGTGAGACTGGATTGATCTGGAACTTAGTGAGAAGAAAGTTGCACAATGAGAGAAAGATATGTGTGTGTGTTCGTTTTAGCACTACAGTCTAACCCCTGCATATACATCCTCGCATGAACCGCAGGTACACTATATATACCTGGGGTGGCAGGTAGCCTAGTGGTCAGAGAGTTGGGCCCAGTAATCAAAAGGTTGCTGGATCAAATCTCCAAGCTGACAAGGTACAAATCTGTTCTGAACAAGACACTTAGCCCACTATTCCCCAGTAGGCTGTCATTGTAAACTAAGAATTTGTTCTTAACTGACTTGCTTACTGACAGTTGAATAGCCCTTCTAAGGGTAGCTTTTCCACTCTCTATTTAATATTGCTACTGGGTTCGAAACGGGTCTCCTGCATGTCACAAGACTGTTTTAGCCCACTTAGCTTAGCTAAAGCCCAAAGGGATGAGTTCAGGAAGCTTATACAAATCTTCAAGTCTCCAGCAAGGTTACTCAGCAAAAGAGCGTGGACCTCGGTTACATTTCACCCCCATTTGACCTTATACTCTGAGATCACAGCACCAATATAACTGACTGGGTTAGAACTCAGGCCTACTGCACAAGAACACCTTCTGTGTCAAACAGAAGTAGAAGGATCTGTGCGCCCCAATGAGAGTGCAAAAGAGGTGGTTTTCTGATCCATGCATTGTGATGAACAACCTTATCGCTTGAGACCTGAAGACGTGTTAGTTATGACTTACGGGGTTCTAACCCAGGTCTCCTGTGCGCCGCCAGACAATGTAACTTTTCAGGTCTCCCCTTGCGCAAATCGAAGATAGCACGGTGAGTCATTTTTGTCAAGGGGTGTCAATAATTGTGGAAACCAAAGAGAATGAAATTGCCATTTATTTGACATGCATTCAGGTGCTTGACAGCTTTTCTGTGTTTTAGACGTGTAGATCAGGGGTACTCAACTCTGACCCTACAATGTCCGGAGCCTGCTGGTATTCTGTTCTACCTGATCATTAATTGCACCCACCTTGTGTTCCAGGTCTAAATCAGTCCCTGATTCGAGGGGAATAATGACAAACCGGTGGTTTTAATTGAACAGAACAGTCATTAAGTGCATACAAAGGATATCAAGGATTCTGTATGGAGGAATGGTCTAAGATCCTTTCCAATGTGCTCTCCAACTCAATTCTTTTTTTTTAGAAAAAGGCTCAAATCAAAATGTATTCGTCACATACAGTTTACAACAGGTATAAAAGGTGCAGTGAAGTGCTTATGTGGTAGCTCTCTCAACAATGCAGTACATTCATGAACAACAACGATGAAATGAGTCAAAATAACAAGTAGTAGAAGTAATAGAAGGAGTAGTATGCATAGTAATAATGGATGTATTTACAGTGTGTGGAAGTTTGTGTGGAAGGATTGGATGTGTGGGTAGTCAGTGCAAATAATTTTCACGGTGTATATAGTCTCTCTGGTGCAAATAGTCTAAGGTGCAGGTCTGTGACGAGAAACCGCTGGGTTTAGCTTTTCAGAAGTCTGATTGTCTGGTGGTAGAAGCTGTCTTGGTGACTGTTGGTTCAAGACCCGATACTCCGATACTGCTTGCCAGATGGTAACAGAAACAACAGTCCATGGCTCCTTGACGATCTTTCGGACCTTCCTCAGGCACCGCCTGCTGTAGATGTCCTGGAGGTCAGGTAGCTTACCCCAGTGATGTGTTGGGCCGTCTGCACCACCCTCTGTAGGGCCTCCTGGTTGAGGGTGGCGCAGTTGCCGTACAGGCGGTGATGCAGCCGGTCAAGATGCTTTCGATAGTGCGGCTGTAGAGCTTCTTCAGGATTTGAGGGCCCCATGCCAAATTTCTTCAGGCACCTGAAGGTTGAAGTGGCGCGGCTGCAAATTTTTTACCATGTGGTGGTGTGGTTGGACTATGTGAGGTTCTCTGTGATGTGAAAACCGAGGAACATTTGATTATACCCTCTCCTCTGCAGCCCTGTCGATGACAATAGGGCTGTGCTCCTCCCCGTTTCCTGAAGACCGCGATCAACTCCTTGGTTTTGCTGATGTTACCCTCAAAAGGGGAGGCATTGAAAGGTATTGAAAACAGAGGTGTCAATATTTCTGACCCCTACCTTTTTGAAAAAATATATATATTACATGTTAAACAAAATCTCTTGCTTCTGAGCAATTGTATTGGTATAAAATAATATAATTTCCAAATGTTTTGGTGCATACAATATAGCTCAGTATTTGTATTTTTTCTATAAAGACATTTTTGCTCATCTTTATCAAGGGTGTCAATGAATTGGGATCCCACTGTAGATCGAAATGAGGGTTATTTCTGTGAGCTTAATACAACCTCCAGGGAGCCGGTGGGGAATGAGAAAAAGCTCTTTGTCTGCTGCCTCTATCTCAGACTGAATGACTGGCGTATTCTCTCTTAACCCTCCAAGATCGCACAACATGGAAGACTTCTCCTGCATTTCTTATTTACACAAGTGGTGCTCATTTTCTGTGGTTCAGTTCACTGTCAAATGGAGCAAAGTCCATTGGACCTGGATGTGCTCAAGCCTGGGCAGCACCAAGTGAAATAAAAAGGTCCTTTTAAGGGTTAATGTAATGTACAACCACAACAAAAGGGGTGAAGCGAGCTCCCTTCCAGGCCCCACCCTGAAATTATTTATAGGAAGCCTGTTACCAACCTCAATGCATAGGAGTCCATGGGTTCACCAGCTGGAGGGGAGAAAGGAGGGAAAAGGGGGCGGGAGGGAGGGAAAGGGGGCAGGAGAGTGGGGTGCAGATTCGAGATTCAGTCATAAGAGACTGGAGAGGAGGAATACGGCACAGCGCACAGGCAGACAATAAGAAACATAGAAACAGTGTAGGCTGCTGAGGGGAGGACGGCTCATAATAATGGCTGGAATGGAGTCTATGGAATGGTATGAAAAACATCAAATAAGTGTTTTCCATTCGGTTGATACCATTCCATTGACTCCATTCGAGCCATTATTATGAGCCGTTCTCCCATCAGCAGCCTCAACTGCATAGAATGTATATACCGAAACTGAAATATACACTCACCCCGTTTTACGAAAATGGTTCGCTCCTACAGACAGTGAGTCATGTGCCCGTGGCTTGCTATATAAAGCAGGCAGACAGGCATTGAGGCACTCAGTTACTGTTCGATTGAACATTAGAATGGGCAAAGCGAGTGATCTAAGTGACTTTGAACATGGTATGATTGTCGGTGCATGGCACGCCTGTTGTAGTATCTCATAACCAGCCTCCTGGGCTTTTCACGCACGACAGTGTTTAGGGTTTACTGAGAATAGTGAGAAAAACATAAAACATCCAGTCAGTGGCAGTCCTGTGGGTGAAAACAGCTTGTTGATGAGATATCGAAAGAGAATGGCAAGAATCGTGCAAGCTAACAGCGGCCCACAAACCAGTAAATAACGCCCAGTACAACAGTGGTGTGCAGAATGGCATCTCGGAACACACAACTCGTTGGTCCTTGTTACGGATGGGCTATTACAGCAGACGACCATACCGGGTTCCCCTCCTATTTGCTAAAAACAAAAAGAAGCGCAATCACCAACACTGGGCAATTGATGAGTGGAAAAACAACGCCTGGTTTGACGAATCCCGGTTCCTGTTGTGTCATGCTGATGGTAGAATCAAGATTTGGCATAAGCAGCATGGCCCTTTCCTGTCTGGTGTCAACAATACAGGCTGGCGGTGGGTGGTGTAATTGTGTGGGGAATGTTTTCCTGGCACACGTTAGGTCCCTTGATACCAATTGAGCAACGTTTCCATGCCCCAAAGAATTCAGGCTGTTCTGGAGGCAAAGGGGTCCGACACGGTACTATATGGGTTTACCTTATAAACTGGCCACTGAGTGTACACTTAACATTTAAATATACATTGAAATAAATTTTAATTATATTTCAGTATATTATACGTTCTGTAATTTGTGCATTTTAGAAGTGTTTCAGTGGGCCATTTGTTGATATTTTCTATTCTTCCACACACTACTCTGTGATCCTATTTGATCATGTTGCATAATTTAATTATTTACTTAAAGAATTGTGGGATTGTTTTTGTTTACTATGGGTATAGTTCAGAATGTCATAACGATGAAGCTCCATTTATATTTCAACATATATTCCCATAGATCAGAAAATGAAAACTATGATAATAACCTAATTGTATAATCTTATTACTATATATATATAAAATAAATGTCAAATCTGTAATATGAATTTTATGACCCGATTGATTCACAACATTTGTTTACACTTAGAGTAACATCCATTTAATACACCAGATTTGTACAATGCAATTACACTAATCGATAATAAAACAATTTAGACGCTATAAGATATTATCGGATTTATCAAATAAAAAACACAGCTAATTCTTTATTTCGAAGCCAACGTATTGCATTCTGCAGTTTCTCTATTAATTTCTTTGTGCCCATTTTGCGCATGCCCGCTTAGCGCGCGCTCTCGTTCCAAAGCAAGCCAGACGCGTGCAAGTATCTCACGATTCGCCGTTTCAACCTTTCCCCTAGTTCTCGAGCATTGAGTTCACTGGGTTTACTCTGACACCACTGACTCCTTCGTCACGCCTTCCAACAGCCACGCACCCTCTTTACTCCAATCGCGACGCAGACACGTCCTGATCACGCGCTGCTTGCTATCTGATTGGACGACGCCCGCTACACCTTTGTTTTTGATTGGTAACATGTTACCACCCGCCAGTCTGCTCTGAATTTTGTTTCTGTTTTTTTCGTCTCCCCTTTTGATTCACTCAGCTAAGGCCAGTCTCAACAACTGGCAGCGGGAATACTTGTGTGCTCAGGGCTCGTTGAGTGGTTAAATTGCTACTGTCTCTACTATTATTGTTTTACTCATACTTTCCATATGGTGACTTTCACATCACCCCCGAATTCATAGCAATCTTTTCGGGTAAGTTGATTGATTTTTACTTTAAATGTTAAATCTTCAGGTATTTCAAGACCATCGATAAGTTACACACACACACACACACACACACACACACACACACACACACACACACACACACACACACACACACACACACACACACACATTACAGCATTATATAACTTGAATTGAATGCATTGAAGCAAGCCGCCCAAGTTGAACGTGATGTTCTTTTAACCCAGGCAGTCTGGTCAGAATGAAACTAGTGTATCCCCGCGCAACGGGCAGTGTATCAACTGTGTGATCACACATTGCTACATTATATCCGCCTTATATCACTGCATTGTTACATTGTAATAATACTTTTTTCAATATGATTATACGTTGTTATTTTAAATTGTTATACACACACATTGTTACACAAACACACACATGCGCTCAGAACTCTCTCTCACACACACACACACACGACGCTGCTGTTCTATTATATACTATTTATTCTACTGCGTGACCAAGTCACTGCCCATTTTATATTTGTAAATACAGTCCATTATTAATATGCATACTACCTACTCCATTACTTTTTATTTTTATTTTTACTTATTGTTATTATTGATTAATGTACTGCATTGTTGCGGGAGCTAGCGCATAAGCATTTCTTTGCACATGATATTATACCTGCTGTAAACTGTGTATGTGACGAATAAAATTGTATTTGATATCGTGTTACATTTTAATTGTGGCCCCTAAAAGCCAAATGGAACTGTACATCTCATTTAGCATTTTAGCGGGGCTCAACTAGACTACTGTGCTTGCTGTATTACTATGTGCCATTTCTCAGTCTGCTTGGTTGAACATTTTGGACATAAATTGACGATTGATTCATAGATTAGCTAATTGATAAAAGCATGCAGATTGGAATTGAATTGGATTATGAGCTGCTTCCATGTGTGTCAATACAACAAGTGGCTGGTTGTTATTGCTGGAGAGTGTCCTCAAGCAGTTCAATAATAAGAGGCGGGGGTTCTCAGTTCAACCCAATACTTCCTGATGCGGCCCACACCCCCTCCACAGTTCTTGCATGTTAATCAAATCGACTATTCTGGGTTTTTGTTGTTGATGTAGCACATTACTCACATGTCTATTTTTGGTGATTCCAATGTTATGTGAGCTACTGGGAACTGGGAGGATTGGATGCACCCACCTGCCAGCCACCCGCTCAAATGGCTGCTGTTAGTTTAGTGTTGCAGTGGGGCCCCTCTCTCTCTCTCTCGCCATTCCTCTAAAGCAGCTAGGAGCCTCACTACGTGCAGCTGAGCATTCAGCGGATGACAACAAACTGCACTACATAGCTACATGCACATCTAGAAGAATACCCAACCCTTGTTCATTGACTATTGTCTATGTGTTTTCCACCATTTTGAGGCTTATATGGTTCATAACTTGAGCTAAAACCATCAGAGGGAATCATTGCAGTAGTAGGACTCTAGATATATTTAGTGAGATAGATGTCAGTGTTGAGAAGAGTCTGCAGCCATCAGAAGCTATTGAGCTGTAATTGTGATCAAATCAAATTGTATTTCTCACATGCACCGAATACAACAGTGAAATGCGTACTTACAAGCCCTTAACCAACAATGCCGTTTAGAAAAATAAGAGTTAAGTAAAAAATAGATAGGCAATTTGTATTTTATTTTTAAGAGCAGCAGTAATATATATATATATATATATAGAAGTGGACTGGCTAATGGGCAAATACCAGATGGGCTGGTCCATCTTCAGCCCACTGGGCCAGTCTCAATTAAATTTTTTGCACAGAATTTTCTTTATTTGGGGGGTGGGGTAATAAATACACTAGAGTGCATGTTGGTATTGCCTAAACTGATTTCTGGTGCATCCTCGTTATGGACTCATTCTCTCCCACACTCCATCTGATCTAATGGCCCATAGGGCTCTGGTCAAAGATAGTGCACTATATAGGGAAAAGGGTTCCATTTTGGGACACAGATGGTGATTGGCGGTGCATTTTCCCTGTGGCCTCCCATCAGGCTGATCTAATGGACATCAGGGTGATGATGATGGAGAGGAACAGGTACGACAGTGAGCAGTCCTGCTGCAGCACCTTTGAGTACCCCGACCTGGAGGCCGCTGAGGCGCTTGTCAGCATGAGCTCCTGGGGTCAAAGGTCACCAAACCACAAGCCACGCCCCCTGACACCTACCTCTGACTCCTGCGACTCTCTCCTCCTGCACCCTGAGAGCATGGAGTCCCCCAAGGATCTGATCGCACTCTCATCACTGGTGAGTTGAATCCCATTATGTAGGCCTCAGTGGTTTTGAATTTCTACTGTAAAAGATCACTTTTCTATGCTAACGTAGTTAGTCTAGTAGCCTGAGTATAGAAAAATGATTGGTTGGGACTAACCAGAGGCTGCCATTTTATTCAAAACTACAATCAGCTTTTTTGCAATAGAGAATTGAATGGGTTTGTGTCACATTGGAGAGTTAAAATATTTAAAGCAGGGATCCGCAGGTGGTGGGCAACCTTATGCCGCCCCACTTCTTGTGTAGTGGGTTCAAATGGAACGAAAACAAGGGGATTGAGCCCTGAGCCGTTTTGGGCTGGCCTTCTGGGCTAGGTGTGTCTGGCTAATCCCGCTGCCCAGGAGCTGGAGAGGATGTGAGATTCACTTGCAATCTAACATTACAGCTGCCAGACACAAACAGAGCAGACGTAGTCAACAGGTATCATTCTCTGTTCTTGGATCTGAATCAACGACCCCAATAGAGAAAAAGAAGCGAGAAAACGACTGTTCATGACCAACCCAGAAACCGGATTAACATTGGAGTTCATTTTGAAAGGTGAAAGAGTGACGCCAACATGGCCACCGCTCTCATGGACTGGTAACGTTAGCTACAGTGCATTCGGAAGGTATTCAGACCCCTTGACTTTTTACATTTACATTTTACATTTAAGTCATTTAGCAGACGCTCTTATCCAGAGCGACTTACACATTTGTTACATTACAGCCTTATTCTAAAAATGTATTAAATTGTTTTCTTCCTCATTAATCTACACATAATACCACATAAAGATAAAAACAAAAAATAAATAAATGAAATATCACATTTACATAAGTATTCAGACCTTTCACACTTTGGCAGCGATGACAGCCTCAGGAGTCTTCTTGGGTACGACACTATAAGCTTGGCACACCTTTATTTGGGCAGTTTCTCCCATTCTTCCATGCGCTATTTTCAGGTCTCCAGGTGTTCGATTGGGTCCAAGTCCGGGCTCTGGCTGGGCCACTCAAGAACATTCAGAGACTTGTCCCGAAGCCACTCCTGCGTTGTCTTGGCTGTGTGCTTAGGGTCGTTGTCCTGTCTGAAGGTGAACCTTCGCCCCAGTCTGAGGTCCTGAGTGCTCTGGAGCAGGTTTTCATCAAGGATCTCTCTCAACTTTGCTCCGTTCATCCCTCGATCCTGACTAGTCTCCCAGTCCTTGCCGCTGAAAAACACAGTATGACGCTGCCACCACCATGCTTCACCGTAGGGATGGTGCCAGGTTTCCTCCAGACGTGACACTTGGCATGCAGGCCAGAGTTCAATCTTGGTTTCATCAGACCAGAGAATCTTGTTTGTAACAAATGCTTTAACAAAATGTGGAAAAAGTCAAGGGGTCTGAATACTTTCCGAATGCACTGTAAGTGTTAGTTGCATTTTTAGCCTGCTAGCTACATTAGCTGCTAAACGTAGTGTGTTCAGTGTTCAAGCTAGCTAACACATACCTAGCTAGCGAGATAACATTTTCTGTATTCTGACATTTTGGGTTTGGAAAGGCCATTGACACTTGCGCAAATAAGGATTTCAATTTATTTGAGTGATATTACTTTTTCTTTCCAATCACCATCAACACTGTCAGTGTAACAGAACCATGGATAACTTGGACTACTTACTGCATGATAAAATGACCACAAATCTGTTATGTAAAAATCCACATTTACATTTGAATTCACAATTAAAAACAAAAATGTGACTGATTTCTAAAAAGAAATGGGACAATTACAATGACAACTGAACACTTGTAGAACTTAAATTAAACACACACACACACAAGGCAGGACATGTACAGCTAGCTACCAGCTCCCAGGAATAAAGCCTCAAATTTGCTGAAGTGGATCACGGGAGGCCAGTACTTTCCACACACAGCAGCTTGGAATAACAACTCTGTTGCCAGGTCCCTCACCTCCAGGCCACAAACTGTTATGTGCTGTTCCTGGTTCCCACCTTTCATCTCCTACTAGAAGGTCATCAGAGCCGGTATAACCACAATGCATCCTTACTGCGCTGCTACAGAGGGTCAATTCTCAATGGCTGACACAAAACCTTATTTCTATCTTGAATTGAAATGTTTATTTGTGGTTGGGTTCTGGTGTACCAGGTAGAACGTCACATGGACACTGCTGATGGCGACGCATGTAGTGTAGCTGAAGGGTTAGGATATTCACATCTATGGCTGACTATGTTTCCTCCATCCAACAAGTCCAAGATATCCTGTGCATAGGTTGACATTGTGGGAAAACATGAAACAAATTGTTATTTCATAGTACATGGTACAATACGTCATATGCTGAACATCCTGCATATGCCAAAATAAAAAGGGATTTTCATTTGATAACTATACTGGACTCGCTAAATACCCCTTACACAGCTATCCAGTTAGCTAAACACTCATTTAAATAACTTAGTGAGAAACAGGGTGCCGTTTTGGAAGTTTACTTGAATCACAGTGTGAAACTGCAACAAACAGTAAAGTATGTTTTCAGTTACAGTATTATAGAGCACATAATGTATTCCACAATTACTGCACTAAATATAAGGAATAAGAGTACTCAATCTAGAGTCAAATATAAAATAAACTTACTAGAATGCAACTGTATGCTTGATATTACTCAGCTAGATGTCCCTGGGGAGAAATAGCACTGAAGCTAATGCAAAGTAGCTAACCGTTAACTTAATTTTCAATCTATTACAGAAGCATGAAAATGATATGTGATAAACATTTATCTTGTGTTAATAAACAAATGTACTTACAGACATGGTGTATTACAAAGCTTATATAGAAGGATGTTGAAGGATTATAACTACTCTGTCAAACATTGCTTCACTTCAGAAACTGCTTCCTGTCACATGACACAAACAGTTCAATTCCACCCTGCTGCACATAAATTGCCACTAGGGGGTGCTAAACAACTAACAGGTCCAGAACAATAACATAATATTGATCAAATATGAGTACATTAGTGAGAACATACTAGAGGTTGACTGATTAATCGGAATGGCTGATTAATTAGGGCCGATTTCAAGTTTTCATAACAATCGGAAATCTGTATTTTTGGATGCCGATTTTTGTTTAGATTTGTTGAAATTTTTAACAAATAAAAATTTTACAACTTTATTTAACGAGGCAAGTTAGTTAAGAACACATTCTTATTTTCAATGACGGCCTAGGAACGATGGGTTAAAACTGCCTTGTTCAGGGACAGAACGACAGATTTGTACCTTGTCAGCTCAGGGATTCAATCTTGCAAATTTACGGTTAACTAGTCCAACGCTCTAACCACCTGCCTCACGAGGAGCCTGCCTGTTACGCGAATGCAGTAAGAAGCCAAGGTAAGTTGCTAGCTAGCATTAAACTTATCTTATAAAAACCATCAATCAATTAATCATAATCACTAGTTAACTACACATCTTTGATGATATTACTAGATTATCTAGCGTGTCCTGCGTTGCATATACTCAATACGGTGCGCATTCGCGAAAAAGGACTGTCGTTGCTCCAACGTGTACCTAACCATAAACATCAATGCCTTTCTTAAAATCAAAACACAGAAGTATACATTTTTTAAACCTGCATATTTAGCTAAAATAAAGGTTAGCAGGCAATATTAACCAGGTGAAATTGTGTCACTTCTCTTGCGTTCATTGCACGCAGAGTCAGGGTATATGCAACAGTTTGGGCCGCCTGGCTCATTGCGAACTAATTTGCCAGCATTTTACGTAATTATGACATAACATTGAAGGTTGTACAATGTAAAAGCAATATTTAGACTTAGGGATGCCACCCGTTAGATAAAATACGGAACGGTTCCTGATTTCACTGAAAGAATAAACGTTTTGTTTTCAAAGCTGGTGGTTCCTTTTAACATGAGTCTTCAATATTCCCAGGTAAGAAGTTTTAGGTTGTAGTTATTATAGGAATTATAGGACTATTTCCCTCTATACCATTTGTATTTAATTAACCTTTGACTGTTGGATGTTCTTACAGGCACTTTAGTATTGCCAGTGTAACAGTATAGCTTCCGTCCCTCTCCTCGCTCCTACCTGGGCTCGAACCAGGAACACAACGACAACAGCCACCCTCGAAGCATCGTTACCCATCGCTCCAAAAAAGCCGCAGCCCTTGCAGAGCAAGTGGAACAACTACTCCAAGTCTCAGAGCGAGTGGCGTTTGAAACGCTATTAGCACGCATCCCCGCTAACTAGCTAGCCATTTCACATCGGTTACAACAGCCTAATCTCGGGAGTTGATAGACATGAAGTCATAAACAGATCCATGCTTGAAGCACAGCGAAGAGCTAGCAAACCCACGAAAGTGCTGTTTGAATGAACGCCTACGAGCCTGCTGCTGCTGCCTACCATCCCTCAGTCAGACAGCTCTATCAAATATCAAATCATAGACTTAATTATAACATAATAACACACAGAAATACGAGCCTTTGGTCATTAATATGGTCGAATCCGGAAACTATCATTTAGAAAACAGAACGTTTATTCTTTCAGTGAAGTAGGGAACCGTTCTAATGGATGGCATGTACAATTCTGGCAAATTAATTACGGTCTTTGTTAGGAATAAATGGACTTCACACAGTTCGCAATGAGCCAGGCGGCCCAAACTGCTGCATATACCCTGACTGCTCGCACGGAACGCAAGAGAAGTGACACAATTTCCCCAGTTATAAGAAATTCCTATTAGCGGGCAATATTAACTAAATATGCAGGTTTAAAAATATATACTTGTATATTGATTTTAAAGAATGGCATTGATGTTTATGGTTAGGTACACATTGGTGCAACGACAGTGCTTTTTTCGCGAATACGCTTGTTAAAATCATCACCTGTTTGGCGAAGTAGACTGAGATTCGATGAGAAATTAACAGGCACCGCATCGATTATATGCAACGCAGACACGCTAGATAAACTAGTAATATCATCAACCATGTGTAGTTAGTTAACTAGTGATTGTGTTAAGATTGATTGTTTTTTATAAGATAAGTTTAATGCTAGCTAGCAACTTACCTTGGCTTCTTGCTGCCCTCGCGTAACAGGTAGTCAGCCTGCCACACAGGCTCCTCGTGGAGTGCAATGTAAGGCAGGTGGTTAGAGCGTTGGACTACTAACCAGAAGGTTGTAAAAACGAATTCCCGAGCTGACAAGGTAAAAATCAGTCGTTCTGCCCCTGAACAAGGCAGTTAACCCACTGTTCCTCGGCCGTCATTGAAAATAAGAATGTGTTCTTAACTGACTTGCCTAGTTAAATAAAGGTGTAAAAAAAAAAATCGGCCACGATCGGTGTCCAAAAATACAGATTACCGATTGTTATGAAAACTTAAAATCGGCCCTAATTAATCGGCAATTGACATCTACTTTGTTTACTACAGCTAAATGGGGAGGGGAGGGGAGGGTATTACCACCAAATAAGCCAGTCACAACAGTATATTTTACATGCAGTGCATTCAGGAAGTATTCAGACCCTTTTGACTTTTTCCACATTTTGTTACATTACAGACTTATTCTAAAATTAAATAAAAACAATTCTATACACAATATCCCATAATGACAAATCAAAAACAGTTGATTTATTTTAGCAAAAAAACAGAAATACCTTAACATCAGTATTCAGACCCTTTGATCTGAGACTCGAAATTGAGCTCAGTTGCATCCTGTTGTTTCCATTGATCATCCTTGAGATGTTTCTACAACTTCATTAGAGTCCACCTGTGGTAAATTCAATTGATTGGACATAATTTGGAAAGGCACACACCTGTCTTTAAGGTTTCACAGTTGACAGTGCATGTCAGAGCAAACACCAAGCCATGAGGTCGAAGGAATTGTCCGTAGAGCTCCGAGACACAATTGTGTCGAGGCACAGATCTGGGAAAGAGTACCAAAACATGTCTGCAGCCTTGAAGGAACCCAAGAACACATTCTTAAATGGAAGAAGTTTGGAACCACCAAGACTCTTCCTAGAGCTGAACGCCTGGCCAAACTGAGCAATCAGGGGAGAAGGGCCTTGCTTGGTCAGGGAGGTGACCCAAGAACCCGATAGTCACTCTGATAGAGCTCCTCTGTGGGGATGGGAGAACCTTCCAGAAGGACAGCCATCTCTGCAGCACTCCACCAATCAGGCCTTTATGGTAGAGTGTCCAGATGGAAGCCACTCCTCAATAAAAGGCACATGACAACCCACTTGGAGTTTGCCAAAAGGCACCTAAAGGACTCAGACCATGATTATCTGGTCTGATGAAACCAAGATGGAACTTTTTGGCCTAAATGCAAAGTGTCACTTCTGGAGGAAACCTGGCACCACCATCCCTACGGTTAAGCATGGTGGTGTCAGCATCATGCTGTGGGGATGTTTTTCAGCGGCAGGGACTGTGAAACTAGTCACGATCGAGGGAAAGATGAACGGAACAAAGTACAGAGAGATCCTTGATGAAAACCTGCTCCAGAGCGCTCAGGACCTCAGACTGGGGCAAAGGTTCATTTTCCAACAGGACAACAACCCTAAGCACACAGCCAAGACAATGCAGGAGTGGCTTCGGGACAAGTCTCTGAATGTCCTTGAGTGGCCCAGCCAGAGCCTGGACTTGAACCCGATCGAACATCCCTGGAGAGACCTGAAAATAGCTGTGCAGCAACCTGACAGAGCTTGAGAGGATCTGCAGAGAAGAATGGGAGAAACTCTCCAATACAAGTGTGCAAAGCTTGTAGCAGCATATCCAAGAATACGAGAGGCTGTAATCGCTGACAAAGTACTGAGTAAAGAGTCTGAATACTTATATAAATGTAATATTTATTTTTTTATTTTTAATAAATTAGCAAAACGTTCTAAACCTGTTTTTGCTTTGTCATTATGGGGTATTGTGTGTAGATTAATGAGGAGGAAAAAATATTTAGGCTGTAACCTAACAAAATGTCAAGGGATCTTTCCGAAGGATGTGATGTTGCGCTGTAACCAGTTTAACATGTGTAATGCTAATGTGACCATCCTATGACTTTATGGCCCATAGTCTACCAATGTGTCATGCAGATGAGCCATTGTTAACTTGTCTGACCACGCTGGGTATTCAGTCTTTCTGGTGGGTAGTTCACACTAGGTAGGAATCAATGCTGTATATAGGCAGGCAGTGTGCTCAATAGGCAAACATAGCTAACTATTTTGGTCGATTACCAACAAAATAACTATTGAATCACAAAGCATAACAAAAAATACCAACTATTTTTCAGTGAGATCCACTATTGGCTCCTTGATTAAGCTAGAAGTCGCTAGATCACGTTGCTGCGATGACATCCCAGCACCAATTTGCCTTGATGCGGCACAGCTGCAGTCCCTGACGTAGCGTTTCACCCCCTCTCCAGCCGCACACCCCCTCCCCTTGTGCTTCTCTGTCTGTGTATTCACCATTGATGTGACTTCTGTTGCACAGAGTTTCTCCCACTCACGTTTTCAGCAGAATTGAGTGGGGAAAGTCGCTAAATGCTATCAAAACCATAGAAACCCTCTGTGTCAAAACACTCCAAAGGCAGCCTGAAAAGTAGCTGAAATTTTTGCGAGAAACATTTCCAAGTAAAAGTTGCGAAATGTAACGACAAAGTCACTAAGTTGGCAACACTGGCTCCGGGGCAGCAGGGTCATTCGAGTAGGCGGTATTAGCGCAAAGACACACCTAGCCTAGAAGGCCAGCCCAGGGCTCAACCCCCTTGTTTTCATTCAAAGTGAAAACACTACACCAGAAGTGGGGCAGCATAGGGTCACGGACGACCTGCGATACCTGCTTTAATTCATCTTTCTCTTTCTTTTTTCCAGTGCATGACCCCCCCTCAGAGCCCCATCTTTGCCGAGACCTCCACCTCCACAGCTGTCCTCACCACCACCACCTCATTGGCCAGCTCCAGCTCAGGCCCCAGACCAGTCTTAACCCGGCCAAGAATCTGTGCAGGTCTGCCCCACAGGAATGCCCCTCTCCTGGGCCAACAACTTGGCACGGCCCCCCTCTTAGAGAGCTCTGGCGCTCAAGAGCTAGCCAGCAGAGCCATGGTGACCAGCGTTATCCGTCACACTGCTGACAGGGCCCTCTCACAGCACAGTATCAACATTCCACCTCAGTCCCTCATAGGGATACAACACACCTCCTCCAACAGAAACCCTACAGCAGCCTCTATGGCCGAGACCATTCCCATGCAGACTGAACCACAAAGCTGCAGCACTGGTCCGTGTGTTAAGGTAGAGAAGGACGTTAGTCCATCCTCACCTGACAGCAGCACAGTCCCCTCCACTCCTCCCACTGAAAGTTCCCCATCCCAAGCCACAGCCACCTCCCGGTCCTCACTCCCCATCCAAAGCTCCCAGGTCCTCTGCCAGGTGTTTCCAATCAATGGGCGGACAGGGATGATCTCTGCGTTTGTCCATCGGGGTCCGGTGCAGATGCAGACACAGGGGGGGCCCAAGCCAATACTAGCCCAGTCACCATCCTCCTTCCCCCAGCCGCTGCAGCTGGTGGGCTCCTCAGTGACTCGCGGGACAGTGATGTTTGTGGTTCCCCAGTCCCCTGTTTCCCAGGCCTCGTCATGCCAACAGACTGTCATGACCCTCGGGAACACCAAGCTCCTGCCCCTGGCCCCAGCTCCAGTTTACATGCCCTCAGGGCAGAGTAGTAATGCCACACAAGCTGACTTCTCCCGCAGACGGAACTACGTCTGTAACTTCCTGGGCTGTAAGAAGACCTACTTCAAAAGTTCCCACCTCAAGGCCCATCTCAGAACTCACACTGGTAGGTACTACCACCCCACCACACTTGTTAGACAATGTACTGGATATTCTAACCAATGGCAATTTGATTGATGGTCATGTTGAATAGGTAGTGGGGGTTATCTTCTATTTATATAGTTTCCATTTGTCCCATGCCGTCCAGGTGAGAAACCATTCAGCTGCCACTGGGAGGGCTGCGACAAGAAGTTTGCCCGCTCCGACGAGCTCTCCCGCCACCGGCGAACACACACCGGCGAGAAGAAGTTTGTGTGTAACATGTGCGATCGGCGCTTCATGCGCAGCGACCACTTGACCAAGCATGCTCGCCGACACATGACCACAAAGAGGACCGCCACGTGGCCGACTGAAGTCAACAAGATGGCGGCATCTAAGGGTCCGTCGAGTAACTCCAGCCTTTCTCTCAGTGTGCTGGTCCCTTCCTCTAATTAGCTGGGTCTCAGGCCGTACGGTCATCTCAGGACAATATACCACCACAAACCACACAAGACCAGGGGTTTAAATTAAACAAAAACTATAGGCTGCTACTCATTCATGGACGGAGACAAACTGACCTTGCACTGGATTTTTTTATTATGCTTGTTTTGTACTTTCTATCTGTAATATGTATACAGTATGTAATGTTTAGCAAAATGTATGCACTCTTTTTGCCAAAGCCTTTGCATTGTGCTTTTCTGTTACTATTTGTCTCTGTGATTATAAATATGTATATATTAATATCTGTATATGAATGTTTACGTGTATTCCAATCTGCATTTATTGAATATATGTTATTGATATATTAAAATGTGTCAGTGGATATTATACCTCACTGTGATACTACCTACTTTCTTGCTTTGCATATTATTTAATAAACATTTGTCTTAAAATGTGCTGTTTTTGATAGCTTGATTGTTTTTTTGAATTACAGATACAGTATATTATTACTTAATAAATACTTTATAAAGCCTCACCATACTAATAATATGAGTAATCCATTTATGAATGAATTCTATAGATATGCCATGTCCCAATGTGTAGTTTTACTAGCTTTCAATGTAGCCAATTGTAATTATTATGAGTCCCATTGTTTTTCCCCATAATAAAATACAAAATAAAATACACTAGTAAACTTGGTCTCTATATTTTCTCAATAACATGATGATGAAACACCCAACCTTGCTATTTCTCATTCTCAGCAGTGATGGCGACAATATTACGTATCCTGTTACACAATTGCACTCGATCCCCTTTGATTTCGAATACCAGTCTCATCCCACCACCCAGTAACAACATTCCTCAAATCACATTGCAGTATTTTAGAGTACTAAGGGGGCGTGACCAATTGGAAAATGTCCATTCAGCTGGAATATGATCAGAGGATTTTAACTGGCTAACACAGTACCCGCCCATTTGCCTTACTGACCGACATTCACATAAGCAAAATATTGAAAGGTCCCTGTAAGCGCTCCCACTAAAATATAGGCCAACAGCACCACTCAGTGGAAATAAATACTTCACAACGTGTGTGAATAAAGTAAAGCCTTGTCAGGTTTCCAGTTCTTAACTTTATGGACACACGACACACCAGGTTGGGCATCCTCATCAACCGGGCCACGGTGGAGACGCTCAAAAACGTCAAGTTCCCTTGGCGTACACATCTCCGAGGAGTTGTAATGTTCAAACCACACGGACACCATGGTGAAAAAGGCACCACAGCAACTCTTCAAACTCATGAGGGTGAAGAAATTTGGCTTGTCCCGGAGGACCCTCAGTGTTCTACAGGAGCACCATCTAGAGCATACTGTCGGTCAGCATCACAGCCTGATACGGCAACTCCTCCGCCACTGACTGCAAGGCGCTACAGAGAGTGGTACGCTCAGCCAAACACACAATTGGGTGCGCACTGCCTGCCCTCCAGGACACCTACAACATCAGGTGTCGCAGGAAGGCAGCCTCCCCGCTTCCATCACTCAGACACGGGCAGTCATGGCCTCATGGCAAAAACTAACAGACTGGCCAATATCTTCTACTCCCAGACCATCAGGCTGCTGAAAAGCCACCACTAGTCAGCTATCTTGCGACACCTGGTGTCCTGTACTCCCTGTTCACCCATAACGGCGGGGCCAAGCATGTCTCCAACTCAATCATCAAGTTTGCAGACGACAACAGTAGTAGGCTTGATTACCAATGATGACGAGACAGCCTACAGGGAGGAGGTGAGGGCTCTTGGAGTGTGGTGCCTGGAAAATAACCTCTCACTCAACGTCAACAAAACAATGGAGATGATCGTCAACTTCAAGAAACAGCAGAGGGTGCACCCCCTTATCTACACTGACGGGACCACAGGGGAGAAGGTGGAAAGCTTCAAGGTCCTTGGTGTACACATCACTGACAATCTGAAATGGACCACCCATACACAGTATGGTGAAGAAGGCGCAACAGAGTCTCTTCAACCTCAGGAGGGTAAAGAAGTTTAACTTGTCACCTAAAACCCTCACAATTTTTTTACAGATGCACAATTGAAAGCATCCTGTCAGGCTGTCTAACCGCCTGGTACGGCAACTGCAACCTTCCGCAACCGCAAGGCTCTCCAGAGGGTGGTGCGGTCTGCCCAACGTATTACTGGGGGCAAACTATTCACCATCCAGGCACCCGATGTCACAGTAAGGACCAAAAAATCATCAAGGACAACCACCCTAGCCACTGCCTGTTCACCCGGCTATCATCCAGAAGGCGAGGGTCAGTAACAGGTGCATCAAAGCTGGGACCGAGAGAATGAAAAACAGCTTCTATCTCAAGGCCATCAAGAGTGTTAAACAGCCATCACCAGCACATTAGAGGCTGCTGCCTATAGACATAGACTAGGAATCACTGGCCACTTTAAGGAATGGAACACTAGTTACTTTAATAATGTTTACATATCTGGCATTACTCATCTCATACGTATATACTGTATTCTATACTATTCTACAGTCTCTTAGTCACTTAATGTTGACATATCTAGCATTACTCATCTCATGTGTATATACTGTTTTTCTATACTATTCTACTCTATCTTAGTCCGTTCCCCTCTGACATCGCTCCTCCATATGTAAACTCAGCAAAAAACGAAACGTCCTCTCACTGTCAACTGCGTTTATTTTTAGCAAATTTAACATGTGTAAATATTTGTATGATCATAACAAGATTCATCAACTGAGACATAAACTGAACAAGTTCCACAGACATGTGACCAACAGAAATGGAATAATGTGTCCCTGAACAAAGGGGTGTTAAAAATCAAAAGTAACAGTCAGTATCTGGTGTGGCCACCAGCTGCATTAAGTACTGCAATGCATCTCCTCATGGACTGAACCAGATTTGCCAGTTCTTGCTGTGAGAGGTTACCCACTCTTCCACCAAGGCACCTGCAACTTCCCGGACATTTCTGGGGGGAATGGCCCTAGCCCTCACCCTACGATCAAACAGGTCCCAGGCGTGCTTGAGATTCGGGCTCTTCGCTGGCCATGGCAGAACACTGACATTCCTGTCTTGCAGGAAATCACGCACAGAACGGGCAGTATAGCAGGTGGCATTGTCATGCTGGAGGGTCATGTCAGGATGAGCCTGCAGGAAGGGTACCACATGAGGGAGGATATCTTCCCTGTGATGCACTGCATTGAGATTGCCTGCAATGACAACAATCTCAGTCCGATGAAACTGTGACACACCGCCCCAGACCATGACGGACCCTCCACCTCCAAATCGATCCCGCTCCAGAGTACAGGCCTCAGAGTAACGCTCATTCCTTCAAAGATAAACGCGAATCCGACCACCACCCCTGGTGAGACAAAACCACGACTCGTCGGTGAAGAGCACTTTTTGCCAGTCCTGTCTGGTCCAGAGATGGTGGGTTTGTGCCCATAGGCGACGTTGTTGTCGGCTATGTCTGGTGAGGACCTGCCTTACAACAGGCCTACAAGCCCTCAGTCCAGCCTCTCTCAGCCTATTGCGGACAGACTGAGCACTGATAGAGGGATTGTGTGATCCTGGTGTAACTCGGGCAGTTGTTGCCATCCTGTACCTGTCTTGCAGGTGTGATGTTTGGATATACCGATCCTGTGCAGGTGTTGTTACACGTGGTCTGCCACTGTGTCCTGTCTCCCTGTAGCGCTGTCTTAGGCGTCTCACAGTACGGACATTGCAATTTATTGCCCTGGCCACATCTGCAGTCCTCATGCCTAAGGCATGTTCACACAGATGAGCACGGACCCTGGGCATCTCTCTTTTGGTGTTTTTCAGAGTCAGTAGAAAGGCCTCTTTAGTGTCCTGAGTTTTCACAACTGTGACCTTAATTGCCTACCCCCTGGAAGCTGTTAGTGTCTTAACAGTTCCACAGGTGCATGTTCATTAATGGTTTGTTAAAGGTCCATTGAACAAGCATGGGAAACCGTGTTTAAAGCCTTTACAATGAAGATCTGTGAAATTATCTGGTTTTTAGGAATGATCTTTGAAAGACAGGGTCCTGAAAAGGGGACGTTTCTTTTTTTGCTGTGTTTATATAGTCGTAATTCTTTCCTACTTAGATTTGCGTGTATTGGGTATATGTTGTGTAATTTGTTAGATATTACTTGTTAAATATTAATGCACTGTCAGAGCTAGAAGTACAAGAATGTTGCTACACCCGCAATAACATCTCATCTGCTATTCACATGTATGTGACCAATACAATTTGATTAGATCTTGTCCCCCCAACAGACATTTACCCCCCCCCGTAAATAAGAATAAAATGTTTCTAAATTCTTCTACTCAACTTGTTCTACATTAATGTGAACGCCACAATCATTACAGATAGTCCTGAACGAATCGTGAATAATGATCAGTGAAAAAGTTATAGATAAATATCGTATCAAAACCCGCTAACCTCCCCTGTTAATCACTGTAACGCTCCGGGTGTCGTGGGTGTGGAGTCAGACGCAGGAAACAGAGAGTGCAATACTGTGCTCTTTGAAGCACTAACGCAACACTGGGTGCTCAAAACCAAATGCCCCAAACACGGGGGACGAAAATAGTACAGCAGAATACACGACCAGGAACAAACACGTTCCTCTACTACATAAAAGAAGGTCACAATAATTAATCCCGCACAAAGAAACAGGCGGGCCTGTCTAATAAAACCCAACTAATGACTCACTAACAGGTGCATACAATAAACATACAAGGAGGGGGAGGAAAGACACTCAGTGGCAGCTAATAGGCCAGCGACGATTCATTCAGCACTATCCGTAATCATGGTAGCATCCTCATTAATGTAATACTGCTTAGAAATATTATATTCTTATTTACAATAAACCTGACTCCAAAATGGCACAATACATTATTTACCATTCATTTCCATTGTGCACAAAATCATCTGAAACACAAAACAAACAGCAAATGCATCCAGTTTGTAGAGTCTGCTAGGAATTTGTGACAAAATACTGTACAATAGTGAATTTGTCCCAACACTTTTGGTCCCCTAAAACAGGGTTTCCCAAACTCGGTCCTGTACAAAATGGGCTATAATTTCTAAACGGTTCACCCGATATTGATGTGGATTGAAATACCCTCAAATGAACGTTTATAGTCTCCACTTTAACCTCATAGTCATTGTATCCTTTCAAATCCAAAGGCCTTGAGTACAGAGCCAAAACAACAAAACATTTCACTATCCCTATACTTCTGGAACTCACTGTATGTCTCGGAATACGTACCTCAATCCAGGGATGACAAATGCGTTGTACTCTGAACTGTCCCATTATCCTATCTGTTACACAGAGAAGATTGAAGTTAGTTTGTCCTTTCATTCACAAAGGGAGATAACCGAGGTTATATAGCGGTTGAGAATGCGTTTGCATAATCATTTCAGTCTTTGTTTTTTCTATGAGGTAAACACATACACACACACCCGGGGAAAAAAAAACTCTGTTCAACAGCATCATTTTGTTAGAAATAAATGTTATCACGATCAAAGTCGAACTGCTTATATGTATTTCAATAAAGTAAACAGTGGTAAGACAAATAATACGTCTTTATCTTAGTTTTCAGAGCAACTTTACCTCCCAATCAATAGATGGAGATTAGTTTAATTCCAACAGGACTTTGGCCAACTTCACTATCTTGACAATATTTTGTCTACTTTTTACTCAGCAGCTGACAAAACAAACGAGCAGTGTCAAAATAGGTACATGAATATGACTTCAATGAAACCAAAATAAATAAAACTGTTTCAATGGAACGTTTTCATATTTATTTGGTTTCATCCAGGTCTAATTATTTATTTCCAACTGTCATTGTGTTTGAGGACTACGGAAAAGACTGGTAAAGGCACGATTGGTAAAGGCATGCCAATCGTGCATTTTGATTTTCTTTTTTTTTGTTCTTTGTGCTTAAAATATCAGCAAATTTGTTTCAAAGTATCAGCAACTTGGGAACGTTGTCTTTTGTCTGCCATGTACTGTAAACAAACATCTCCCTGTTAAAAGCTCCCAATTTTCATAGATAACAAAACTAGCTAACTACAGCCATTTGTCGACTAATTCAAATGTAGGTTTGCTAAACACGCCAGCTGGCTACGTCAACAGAATTGATTACATCAGTAGGCAGGAAGATAAACACAACTTGTGTGCAGGTTTAGCCTATTTTATAATGACCACTTAATCAAAGTTGCTAGCAAGTAAGATAACTAGTGTTACGAAATAGCTATAACATGAACTCAGCAAAAAAAATCAATGTCCCTTTTTCAGGACCCTGTCTTTCAAAGATCATTTGTAAAAATCAAAATATCTTCACAGATCTTCTTTGTAAAGGGTTTAAACACTGTTTCCCATGCTTGTTCAATGAACTGTAAACAATTAATGAACATGCACCTGTGGAATGGTAGTTAAGACACTAACAGCTTCCAGGGGGTAGGCAATTAAGGTCACAGTTATGAAAACTTAGAACACTAAAGAGGCCTTTCTACTGACTCTGAAAAACACAAAAAGAAAGATACCCAGGGTCCCTGCTGTTCTGCGTGAACGTACCTTAGGCATGCTGCAAGGAGGCATGAGGACTGCAGATGTGGCCAGGGCAATAAATTGCAATGTCCGTACTGTGAGACACCTAAGACAGCGCTATAGGGAGACAGGATGGACAGCTGATCATCCTCACAGTGGCAGACCACGTGTAACAACTACCTGCACAGGATCGGTACATCCGAACATCACACCCGCGGGACAGGTACAGGACGGCAATAACAACTGCCCGAGTTACAACAGGAACGCACAATCCCTCTATCAGTGCTCAGACTGTCCGCAATAGGTTGAGAGAGGCTGGACTGAGGGCTTGTAGGCCTGTTGTAAAGGCAGGTCTTCACCAAACATCACTGGCAACAACGTCGCCTATGGGCACAAACCCACCGTCGTTGGACCAGACAGGACTGGCAAAAAGTGCTCTTCACTGACGAGTTGCGGTTTTGTCTCACCAGGGGTGATGGTCGGATTCACCTTTATCATTGAAGGAATGTGCGTTACACCGAGGCCTGTACTCTGGAGCGGATCGATTTGGAGGTGGTGTGTCACAGCATCATTGGACAAGGCTTGTTGTCATTGCAGGCAGTCTCAACGCTGTGCGTTACAGGGAAGACATCCTCCCTCATGCGGTACCCTCCCTGCAGGCCATACTGCTCGTTCTGTGTGTAATTTCCTGCAAGCCAGGAATGTCAGTGTTCTGCCATGGCCAGCGAGGAGCCCGGATCTCAATCACATTGAGCACGCCTTGGACCTGTTTGATTGGAGGGTGACGATGGGGCCATTCCCCCCAGTAATGTCCGGGAACTTGCAGGTGCCCTGGTGGAAGAGTGGGGTAACATCTCACAGCAAGAACTGGCAAATCTGGTTCAGTCCATGAGGAGGAGATGCACTGCAGTACTTAAAGCAGCTGGTAGCCACACCAGATACTGACTGTTACTTTTGATTTTGAGTCCCCTTTTGTTCAGGGACATATTATTCCATTTATGTTGGTAAACATGTCTGTGGAACTTGTTCAGTTTATGTCTCAGTTGTTGAATCTTGTTTTGTTCATACAAATATTTACACATGTTAAGTTTGCTGAAAATCTTGTTAGTTAAGCCACTAGCCAGCCATCCAGCTTGTTAGTAACCTTTTTTTACTTGCTGTTCTGTCGTATTTTTCTACACATTTCTAACTTCATATATGACATTATGCTTTGTAATTCAACGTTTTAAAAACATAGTACAGTCAAAGTTTTTGGGGATAAATAATGGCATAACTCTATTGTTTCACTTTAGCGCGCCTTTCCTGACATTTGAACTTTTTCCTTTCTTGGTTTTGTAACAGTATCAGCAGTTTTCCCGCAATCTTTAAAATGACGCGAGGGAGAAAAGTGCAATCTGATTGGCTGCACCCTCTTAGAAATTTAAATACCAACAAAAGCTTTGACTCTATTGACTGCTTGGAATCGACCGCCAGAAATTCAATAAATACGGGGAACTCCAGTCGTTTGTGTTTGATTGTGGCGTTGATCTAGGCAATGGAATTGTGCTGTTGATAGTTGTGAATATATATATATATTTTTTTGTGCAATTTTACTGACGTTTAACTTATCCTCAAATTGTTTCTGTTGTGTAACTCGTGTATCTTTAAAAATGTTTGCAACTCGTTCACCACTCGTCAAGAAAGATGAAAACGCTATCACCACTCAAATGGACAACATTTCACTCGTTGACAAGGAAAACACGGTACGTTTGAAGTCAACGTGAATTCTATTTATTTTACCTTGCTATTTTTTTGATGTCGTTGGTTTTATTTAAAAGGTGGTTAGGCAAACTCGCCTCAGCTGGTTAGCTAAATGACGTTACTAGCCGTAACCTAACTAGGCAACGTTAACCTGTCACGTCTTACTTTCTGTCCAGCACATTAATCAATTGAATGTAAATTAAGGAAGCCAGTTATCTAATTTGTCAAAGGTAACAAACATGTCATTCCTCCCAATGCAGCCTCCCAGCCTGAACATGACCCGGATTCTGGCCTCGAAAACCGCGCGCAAAATCTTTGCAGATTCTGAGGTGCGTGAACAATGGCTACTTTTGCTTGAAGTTGTCAGTTTATGCAGTGCTCATTTTTGTAGCTCATTGACATGCCTAATTAACGTTAACATGGTAATTAGCTAGAATGTGTCCGAGGTGTTCATTTGCCGCAAATAATGTCGCCTATTCTAGTTACCTGCCGAGTCATCAAATCATGATGTCGCCTATGTCAAATGTAAGCTAGCAATCGAGGAACTCAAGTCAAGCATATGTTTGAATGGTTAGTAGTAGTTACACAAGCTGTCTACTCAAGTGTTTCATAAGGCTAACTAAAGTCAGTTGTTAGCCAGTAGCCTTCCATTCCAGCCATGTCACGAAAGCCTTTGTCTTGAGTAGGTCACTAGCTAACTAATGTTACATAGCATAACTCAACCGTCTAACGTTGGGTTGTGGACAATCTTAACATTCTACATAAACTGGTATGCCTTTTTGTCTTACTACATGAATGTATTTCCACTTAAATTATAAGCACATTCTGTTTTTCTAACCATTGAAGAAAGTTTGTTTTACCTCTGCAACATTTGACCAGTAATGAGATTAAACTATTTTTTAAATATATATTTTTTGTACTTTGTTAGCCTAAAGATGTCGAGAAATTCAATGCTGAAGAAGAGCCACTCCTGAAGGAAAATCCCCGCCGGTTTGTCATTTTCCCTATCAAGTATCATGACATCTGGCAGATGTATAAGAAGGCAGAAGCTTCTTTCTGGACTGCAGAGGAGGTATGTCCAAGTTGCTGCATCATTAGTGGTGTTGGCATAAGTAAAAAATGTGAGCTTGTTCATGAGATTTTAGTTAATTTTGTTTTCCAGGTTGATCTGTCCAAAGATACACAACACTGGGAGTCTCTGAAGGAAGAGGAGAGATACTTCATCTCTCACATACTGGCTTTCTTCGCTGCTAGTGATGGCATTGTCAACGAGAACCTGGTAAATTGCTTGTGTGTACACAATACAACAGTCAATATTTAGCTATCTACACAAGAAATCACTGATCTAATGGGAGTCTCCTGTTTCTCTACTAGGTGGAGCGCTTTACACAGGAAGTCCAGGTGACAGAAGCAAGATGCTTCTATGGTTTCCAGATCGCCATGGAGAACATCCACTCTGAGATGTACAGCCTGCTCATTGACACCTACATCAAAGACCCCAAAGAGAGGTCAGACTGTCAGTCAAGCTCTTAGTTGATAGTGCAGGGAAGTTCTGTGTTTTCTGGCAGTGGTAAGAAGCGCTGGTTTATGTACCTCAGCTTTTAATGGGAGCTGAGTGTAGCTGCTAGTTCTTAGCACAGTGGGCATGTGGTCTGCTGACTGGGTGGGCTCCTAACATGATATAGATGCCTGACTGTGCCTCATGATGATAAAATATACACTACCAATGCCCTTAATTCAAGACCCTACTGCAATATGTAGCTTTTAGGGTTACCTGACCAAATTTGCATAGGAATGAGTTACAGATCAGGAAATTCAAATTTAATGTGAGTCTAAGCAGTTGCCCTGTTATATTTGCACTTTCTATGCTTCTGTTACAATTACGTTGCATGTTTTGTCACAAACTGAAATTAGTTGAACTTAGTGTTCTTAGCTACCAGAAAATGGCAGTTTAAGTCTTAAGCATTTTATAGTTCAGCCTTCTACTTTGTGACAATGTTGCCTAATATACTTTTCTTTGTCTTACAGGGACTACCTCTTCAATGCCATTGAAACCCTCCCTTGTGTGAAGAGGAAGGCGGATTGGGCCCTGAACTGGATCGGCAACAAAAGTGCTACATTTGGTATGTACATAGCTTTTTTCCTAACCTGCACATGATTGGGTGGTCAGTTGGTAATGAGCTATGTTTGTATTCCAGGTGTGCGTGTGGTTGCCTTTGCAGCTGTTGAGGGGATCTTTTTTTCTGGCTCCTTTGCTGCCATTTTCTGGCTAAAGAAGAGGGGGCTCATGCCTGGCCTAACCTTCTCCAACGAGCTCATCAGCAGAGACGAGGTGGGTGTTTCTATTGCGTTGATTTACCTATGATCCCAGCATGCCAACCTAATTGAAATTAAATCATTACAAATATTTGGTTACTAAACTCCATGGTGTTGGATACCTTTCACGTTCTTGTTTCACTGAAAAAGCAACGCTCTTCATGACTAGTTAACATGATCTTACTAACTAGTTTCATATGAATCCAGGGCTTGCACTGTGACTTCGCCTGCCTCATGTTCAAGCACCTGGTGAATAAGCCCTCAAAGGAGGCTGTCACTAATTTGATCAGGAATGCAGTGGAGATTGAGCAGGTATGTTGATTAAAAGTGAAGGACATGTTTCCCTGATTGAAAGTCCGATGCAGTTTTTCTATCATTTCTAGGTAAGAATTAATTATCTTACTGTGATTTTCAATTAAAAAAATTCTCAGAAATGCATGGTTTAGCAAACAGCTATTTTTAAAGCAGAACATTTGCTGGAGTAGTCTGGGGGGGACAACTAGCTGTTGGCAGAGGTTTGGTAGTCTTATTGTTCTAACTAATTTACTGCCTGGTGATATCACTGGGCTGGTCAAAACTCCATTCCACCAAAACAGGCTAACATTTCAGTCTTTTAAAATGACTACACTAAAAGGGCATCGTTTTCAGTTCTTCCAAACTCTGTGTATGTTAACCTCTTGCTCCTACCTGACACGCAGGCGTCCCATCTAGACATCTGGAAATGCAAATGCGCTACGCTAAATGCTAATAGTACTAGTTAAAACTCAAATGTTCATTAAAATACACATGCAGGGTATTGAATTAAAGCTACACTCGTTGTGAATCCAGGCAACAAGTCAGATTTTTAAAATGCTTTTCGGCGAAAGCATGAGAAGCTATTATCTGATAGCATGTAACACCCCAAAAGACCCGCAGGGGACGTAAACAAAATAATTAGCATAGTCGTCGCTACACAAACCGCACAAATAAAATAAAACATTCATTACCTTTGACCATCTTCTTTGTTGGCACTCCTAGATGTCCCATAATCACTATTGGGTCTTTTTTTCGATTAAATCGGTCCACATATAGCCTAGTATCGATCTATGAAGACTGTGATAAACGGGAAAAAAATAGCGTCTTATAACGTCACGTCATTTTTTAAAATTAAAAAAGTTGACGATAAACTTTCACAAAACACTTCGAAATACTTTTGTAATGCAACTTTAGGTATTAGTAAATGTTAATAAGCGATCAAATTGATCACGAGGCAAAGTATATTCTCTAGCTGTCCGTCTGGAAATAATGTCCGGGTAAATCTCAACCAAAATATCCGGTCGGAGGCTTGCACAAATGGCTTGTCTCTTCTTCGTTTGACCAAGAAACAAAGCCTAGGCAAATGACAAGACTTGACATCGTGTGGAAGCTGTAGGTATTGCAACCTCAGCCCCATTTATTGTGGTTCGCCTTTATCAATGGGTTGAAGTGGCGGATGGATATATATTTTCAGTGATCAGATTTTCCTGCGCTTTTCGATGAAACGCACGTTCTGTTATAGTCACAGCCGTGATTTAACCAGTTTTATAAACTTCTGAGTGTTTTCTATCCACACATACTAATCATATGCATATACTATATTCCTGGCATGAGCAGCAGGGCGCTGAAATGTTGCGCGATTTTTAACAGAATGTTCGAAAAAGTAGGGTAGGAGTAACAGGTTAATCAGGAAAATCTCGTTTGACTGCACTTGGCCTTTAAATGGCACATTTTGACCTAAACTGCACTACCTTTACCAGATCTATGGGCCCTTGTAAAGTTGTGCACTAAGGTGCCATTTGGGACATTAGCTTTTTGTACCCTGCTTATAATTATTTTATGGTCTGATTGTTAATTTCAGGAGTTCCTGACAAAAGCCCTGCCTGTAAAGCTGATTGGTATGAACTGTGACTTGATGACTCAGTACATTGAGTTTGTCGCTGACAGGCTGATGCTGGAACTGGGCTTTGACAAGGTGAGATTATGGTTCATGGCTTTGTCCCCTCATGGTACCTTAATCCCTATGTATTTTTTAACATTTTCTTCACCTTTTATTTAACCAGGTAGGCAAGTTTAAAACAAGTTCTCATTTACAATTACGACCTGGCCAAGATAAAGCAAAGCAGTTCGACACGTACAACGACAGTTACACATGGAGTAAAACAAACATACAGTATAAACATGTCTATACGATGTGAGAAAATTAGGTGAGATAAGAGAGGTAAAGGCAAAAAAAGGCCATGGTGGCAAAGTATATACAATATAGCAAGTAAAACACGAATGGTAGATTTGCAGTGGACAAATGTGCAAAGTAGAAATAAAAAATAATGGGGTGCAAAGGAGCTAAATAAAATAAATACAGTAGGGAAAGAGGTAGTTGTTTGGGCTAATTTATAGGTGGGCTATGTACAGGTGCAGTAATCTGTGAGCTGCTCTGACAGTTGGTGCTTAAAGCTAGTGAGGGAGATAAGTGGTTCCAGTTTCAGAGATTTTTGTAGTTCGTTTCAGTCATTGGCAGCAGAGAACTGGAAGGAGAGGCGGCCAAATAAATAATTGGTTTTGGGGGTGACTAGAGAGATATACCTGCTGGGGCGTGTGCTAAGGGTGGGAGATGCTATGGTGACCAGCGAGCTGAGATAAGTGGGGACTTTACCTAGCAGGGTCTTGTAGATGACATGGAGCCAGTGGGTTTGGCGACGAGTATGAAGCGAGGGCCAGCCAACGAGAGCGTACAGGTCGCAATGGTGGGTAGTATATGGGGCTTTGGTGACAAAACGGATTGCACTGTGATGGACTGCATCCAATTAGTTAAGTATGGTATTGGAGGCTATTTTGTAAATGACATCGCCGAAGTCTAGGATTGGTAGGATGGTCAGTTTTACAAGGGTATGTATGGGGCGGCAGGGTAGACTAGTGGTTAGAGCGTTGGGCTAGTAACCGAAAGATTGATAGATCAAATCTAGAACTGAAGGTAAAAAATCTGTCGTTCTGCCCCTGAACAAGGTAGTTAACCCACTGTTCCTAGGCTGTCATTGAAAATAAGAGTTTGTTTGTAACTGACTTGCCTAGTTAAATAAAGGTAAAATAAATAAAAATGTTATTAGAGAAGACAGTATGCGAATGGAGGCGTGTCCTCTCCTCCTGCTGAGGAAACTAGTATTCTACCGGAGTCATTCACAGAAGAGGTTTGAGATCTGCCTCACTCCCTTTGAATCTGATGAAAAGCATACACATTTGAAAACTACCTTAATTTTATCTATAAAAGGTCTTGCACAACTAGCTAAATTTGTTTTTCACTTCACACTTAAAGACTCAACCCCTGTAAATGTAATTTGCCTGATGCATGAGTGGAGCATGAGTCTTATTACATACAAGCCCATTTGTTTCCCTAAAAATTGATAATCTTGTCACTTGAGACAAATGTGTCCTTTGACATGAGTTTCAATCCAATAAAACCCCATGTTTGAGTTCAAACTATTACCATGGGTCCAAGCACTTTGTTTAGAAATTATTTCTGAAATGGGCTAGCAATGATGAAAAGCGCAGGGGTACGTACCTCAGCTGATAATGGGAGCTGAGTGTTGGTGTTCTCAGCTCAGTGGTCATGTGGTCTGCTGACTTGGGGTGTCAACACGATACAGACGCCTGACTGAGTCTTGCCTGTAAAGCTATAGTAAAAGCATGCACATGTCAAATGTAGAAGCTCACTACTTACTGTAAGTCTGGAAAAACTTTGCTATATGGCAGATGTACAGTATTTAATTTGGATTTGCCTCAAACAGAAGCATTTAACAGACTTTCCACTAACTCTTCCATTTTAGATCTACAGAGTGGAGAATCCATTTGACTTCATGGAGAACATTTCACTGGAGGGCAAGACTAACTTCTTTGAGAAGCGGGTAGGGGAGTACCAGAGGATGGGTGTGATGTCTGGCACCACAGACAACGCTTTCCGGCTGGATGCTGACTTCTAAAGCTCTGCTAAGCTCTTGAGACATTGACCCTTTCAACACTTGAAGAGGACATGGGCCTAGCTACATGTTACTGGACCACCTCATTGTAGCTCCTCATCCATTCCTATGAATGGTTCTCAAATGGCTCACTATATATTGCATAGCTTTTGACCAGAGCTCCCATGGGTCCTGATTTTGGGAGGCAGACTGAGTCTTAATTGCTGGGTCCACAGACATTACCATTCACATCCCACATCTCCTCCAGTGTCTGGTTTTATGTATTTTGTATAGTAGCTTTTTTAATTGTTTTTATCTTGGTTTCTATTTTGTAATAAATGTACAAATTCAACATGCAGCGGCTATTTTTATAATAATTTTAGCCTGGTGTTTTTTTAAGTTTACAGATGGTAATACTGAAGAGTCAACTCTTGGAATTAAAGTTCAATTCAGCTGACCCCTGTAATTACATGTGTTCATTTGGAGTCGCTAATATCATTTCAGTGGTGTATCTGTACTTGAATAACTTACTCCACTGAATTCCTAAAGACAATACTTCTTAATAATTCAAATAAACTCCAAATAAATAAGATTTTGAATGCTCAGGCAGGACTACAACATGGTCCCATTCCACACCATCAATAGAATGTTTTGTAATCATTATTGCCTCTGATCTGGCTTACTCACTAAAAACAACTGCATTTTTTAATGATATTTGAGTAATCCTGGACAGTTGTGTGGGGGGAATGGACTCTATTGTCATACTTGAGGAAAAGTAGATACCTTCCTATAGAAAATGACTAGTGAAAGTCACCCAGTAAAATACTAGAGAAATCATAGATTGTTGATACTTCAGTATATTAAATATAATTGCAAGAATACATTTCAAATTCCTTAAGCAAACGAGTTAGCAAAAAAAAAATAATGATGCCAGGAGCACACTCCATAAGACTTTACAGAGCATGTGGTTGCGTGTCAGATCAGAGGCAGTAGGGATGATCAGGGGTGTTGTGTGTGACTGGACCATTCTATCCTGCTGTGCATTCAAAATGTAACTTCTGGGTGTCAGGGAAAACGTATCGAGTAAAAGTGTACCTTAGGAACGTAAAAAGGTAAATTACAGATACCCCAAAGCTTAACTTGAAGTACTTTAGTAAAATACCTTAAAGTACTCTACACTGCTGTTCCAAAACAATTGTGCCATCTGGTTTGACATTTTAGGTATAGCGTTTCCTTTTACTATTACTCTGGCATTTGAGTACTTTTATCCATCACTGTACTGTGCATTTAAAACGCTTAGTATTTTTTTCTGGCTGACACGGAGTAATTTTCTATTAAGGTCTACTTTTACTCAAGTATGACGAGTACTTTATCCACCGCTGGCGTTTCATAAAGTGACAAAATGAGTGGCAAGGAACACTGGCATATCACCAAATTTGAGCCAGAAATTGAGCAGTATAAGCAAGCTACTAACAGTTCATTTTATTTTAAACAAATCGTACACTGGATGGGTTGGGTGAAAACTCCCAAGAAAGCTGAGCGCTTCCATTTGTCCGAAGTCCGCCTGTTTTGATTTTGGATGGCCAGATTGCTAGCAAGAATGGCACATTTCCAGGTGCGTAATCGTAAGTGGCTAATTTCAGTTTAATTATGCTTATTAATAAGGTCTTGTTTTGATTGCTTTAATGTCAATGCTAATATGTCTCAAATTCACTAACTAACGATGTATTTGAGACGTGGTCATTGTTCAAACGTATTTGTTTTCAATAAACATTGGAAGAAGATACAGTTTACATGTCAATCTTAGCCAACCTCATGTTTTGCCCCATGCTTTTGCGCGCGTCGTATTTGTTGCTAAACAACCAAACATGGACCAAGCCCCCTTCCCCCCCCAAAAAAGTAGCAAGAAAGAAAATGTAATAAAGCGCAATCTGAAAACCTTGCCTCGACCCCAGCTGCCACAGGGAAGGCGGGGCTTTGAATGCCATTGGCTGAAAGCCGTTTATTTTTACATCCTATGAGGAAGTAACCGGACGTTTAATGAAAAGCTCGGGACGTTGGCAATCTTCTTGGGCCCATTTGAACGCTTTCTGCTGAACCACTCAACTATGTCGATCATGAACCCGAAACAAACTGTTCTGAATCCGGTGAGATGCTTTGAAAATATATATATTTTTTAATTGTGATTCATACTTGCACTTGCTCATACATCAACTAAAGCGAGATTAATATTGAATTCAGCTCGGTCAGTTAGCTAGTTATCAGCTAACGTCAGTTATACAAGCGATGTCTCGTCATTTATCAGGTTGATATGAAGCTGGAAAACATGGTTTGATGACGTTTGGTACACGAACAGTCCCACAAGTACTGAACCTTTCTGAAGTGTCTATGTAGGTCAGGCGCGTGCGTGCAATGTTTTTGACCGCAGGAAATAGTTCATGGATCTCATGCCGCGTTCATGACAACTGGGAAATAAGCTCAGTGTTTCTCACTTGGAAAGTGTCCGTTTCAACCAGTAGGAAGCTCTATGCAAGCACATTTTAACTCAGAGGTTCAAGAGTTTCCATGTTGTCTTGAATGCTGCATCAGGTCATACTTTCACTTTAGTTTTTGTAGAATATGTCTATTATGAGTGTTTCAGTTTAACATAAATTCTCATTTCATGCATTCAAACAACAACCTAGTCTTGCTATCTTGCTATAGTTTTGCTATCAATAAACACATTCTATTCTGCTCACAGACCATTCCCTTTGCTGGGACAATCCTGGGAGGTTTACAGCCGGGGGAGATGGTGCTCATTCAAGGCACTGTTCCCAGTGATTGTGAGAGGTATGGGGTTGATTATGGATACACTACACACACATCTCAAGAATGACATCACATTACCGTCACGTGTCTCTAGACATGCAGTCATATGAAAGAACATTTTATGGAAGTTGATGAAGTCGCTTATAGCAAATTACAGCTGTGTGCGCGTGTCCAGGTTTCAGGTGGACTTCACCTGTGGGAACAGCACAAAGCCCAGAGCGGACATAGCCTTCCATTTCAACCCTCGCTTTAAGAGATCTCCCTGCATCGTGTGCAACACACTGGAGAGGGAGACCTGGGGAAAGGAGGAGATCCTGTATAAGAACGCTTTCACACTGGGGTCAACGTTTGAGATGATCGTCCTGGTGCAGAAAGACGAGTTTAAGGTCAGGATAACTAGTGATCAGATTAGATGCCTTTAAACCCATACTCGTAAATTGTCTCATAGTAGCGGTGCTGATCTAGGATCTGTTTTGCGTATTACTAATCACAGTTAATAAGGTTAAATGGACTATGGGGATCTTTTCCTAGATCAGCACTCCTACTCTGAGATGCTTGATACATACAGCCCCAGATTCCCCTAATCTATAATAGCCTTTGCCCTGGATCAATGTTCAGGTCCATAATTATTCATAACAATATTGTTAATTGAAAAGACTGGCTCATGGTTCTGTGGGAATAGGTGTAGGTGCTTTTTGGCCTGTTTGAGAGTTTTCAACATGCAACATACTTTTCATGTAGAGAAAGGGGTGCTCTTGAAATAAACGTTTTCCTCATGATCACTTCCTTTCCCTGTATCAGGCATAAGCCTGTGGACACATCCCAAATGGCACCCTATTCCCTATTTAGTGAACTACTTTTGACAAGCGCTCATAGGGCCCTGATCAAAACTAGTTCACTACATAGGGAACAGGGTGACATTTGGGACATGCCCTGTGACTCAAAGATTCACTTTCATTTCCTTGTTTTTTGTGTCACTGTTCAGTCCGGTGGTTGTATATTAAGCATGGGGGAAGATGCTAAATCAGTTTTGCCTGCAAGACGTGTTAATAATTCAGTATAATATATTTTTCACTTCCCTTAGTGGTTGAGGTTGGCTTCAGAAGGTTTCTTATGTTCTTATGGCTAAGGTAAAAGCCAAATACAGTGCATTCGGAAAGTATTCAGAACCCTACCCTTTTTCCACATCTTGTTATATTATAGCCTTATTCTAAAAATGTATTAAATATATGTCTTCATCAATCTACACACAATGCCCCATAATGACAAAGCAAAAACAGGTTTTTAGAAATGTTTGCAAATTTAAAAAACAAAAACAGAAAGCCTTATTTACAGTGGGGAGAACAAGTATTTGATACACTGCTGATTTTGCAGGTTTTCCAACTTACAAAGCTTGTAGAGGTCTGTAATTTTTATCATAGGTACACTTCAACTGTGAGAGACTGAATCTAAAACAAAAATCCAATTATGACTTTTAAGTAATTAATTTGCATTTTATTGCATGACATAAGTATTTGATACATCAGAAAAGCAGAACTTAATATTTGGTACAGAAACCTTTGTTTGAAATTACAGAGCTCATATGTTTCCTGTAGTTCTTGACCAGGTTTGCACAGACTGCAGCAGGGATTTTGGCCCACTCCTCCATACAGACCTTCTCCAGATCCTTCAGGTTTCAGGGCTGTCGCTGGGCAATACAGACTTTCAGCTCCCTCCAAAGATTTTCTATTGGGTTCAGGTCTGGAGACTGGCTAGGCCACTCCAGGACCTTGAGATGCTTCTTACGGAGCCACTCCTTAGTTGCACTGGCTGTGTGTTTCGGGTCGTTGTCATGCTGGAAGACCCAGCCACGACCCATCTTCAATGCTCTTACTGAGGGAAGGAGGTTGTTGGCCAAGATCACGCGATACATGGCCCCATCCATCCTCCCCTCAATACGGTGCAGTCGTCCTGTCCCCTTTTCAGAAAAGCATCCCCAAAGAATGATGTTTCCTACTCCATGCTTCACGGTTGGGATGGTGTTCTTGGGGTTGTACTCATCCTTCTTCTTCCTCCAAACACTACGAGTGGAGTTTAGACCAAAAAGCTGTATTTTTGTCTCATCAGACCACATGACCTTCTCCCATTCCTCCTCTGGATCATCCAGGTGGTCATTGGCAAACTTCAGACAGGCCTGGACATGCACTGGCTTGAGCAGGGGGACCTTGCGTGCGCTGCAGGATTTTAATCCATGACTGTATAGTGTGTTACTGATGGTTTTCTTTGAGACTGTGGTCCCAGCTCTCTTCAGGTCATTGACCAGGTCCTGTCATGTAGTTCTGGGCTGATCCCTCACCTTCCTCATGATTATTGATGCCCCACGAGGTGAGATCTTGCATGGAGCCCCAGACCGAGGGTGATTGATCGTCATCTTGAACTTCTTCCATTTTCTAATAATTGCGCCAACAGTTGTTGCCTTCTCACCAAGCTGCTTGCCTATTGTCCTGTAGCCCATCCCCGCCTTGTGCAGGTCTACAATTTTATCCCTGATGTCCTTACACAGCTCTCTGGTCTTGGCCATTGTGGAGAGGTTGGAGTCTGTTTGATTGAGTGTGTGGACAGGTGTCTTTTAGACAGGTAACGAGTTCAAACAGGTGCAGTTAATACAGGTAATGAGTGGCGAACAGGAGAGATTCTTAAAGAAAAACTAACAGGTCTGTGAGAGCCGGAATTCTTACTGGTTGGTAGGTGATCAAATACTTATGTCATGCAATAAAATGCAAATTAATTACTTAAAAATCATACAATGTGATTTTCTGGATTTTTGTTTGAGATTCCGTCTCTCACCGTTGAAGTGTACCTATGATAAAAATCACAGACCTCTACATGCTTTGTAAGTAGGAAAGACTGCAGATTTAGCAGGTTATCAAATACTTGTTCTCCCCACTGTACATAAGTATTCAGACCCTTTGCTATGAGACTCGAAATTGAGCTCAGGTGCATCCTGTTTCCATTGATCATCCTTGAGATGCTTCTACAACTTGATTGGTGTCCACCTGTGATAAATTACATTTTTGGACATGTTTTGGAAAGGCACACACCTGTCTATATAAGGTCCCACAGTTGACAGTGCATGTCAGAGCAAAAACCAAGCCATGAAGTTGATGGAATTGTCCTTAGAGCTCCGAGACAGGATTGTTTCGATGCACAGTTCTGGGGAAGGGTACCAAAAAATACATGCAGCATTGAAGGTCCCCAAGAAGACGGTGGCCTCCATTATTCCTAAATGGATGAAGTTTGAACCACCAAGACTCTTCCTAGAGCTGGCCGCCCGGCCAAACTGAGCAATTGGGGGAGAAGGGCCTTGGTCAGGAAGGTGACCAAGTACCCGATGGTCACTTTGACAGCGCTCCAGAGGTCCTCTGTGGAGATGGGAAAACCTTCCAGAAGGTCAACCATCTCTGCAGCACTCCATCAATCAGGCCTTCCTTTGGCCAGACGGAAGCCACTCCTCAGTAAAAGGCACATGACAGCCCGCTTGGAGTTTACCTTAAAGGCACCTAAAGGACTCAGACCATGATTCTCTGGTCTGATGAAACCAAGATTGAACTTTTTGGCCTGAATATCTGGAGGAAACCTGGCACCATCCCTAAGGTGAAGCATAGTGGTGGCAGCATCATGCTGTGGGGATGTTTGTCAGCGGCAGGGACTGGGAGACTAGTCGGGATCGAGTGAAAGATGAACAAAGCAAAGTACAGAGAGATCCTTGATGAAAACCTGCTCCAGAGCGCTCAGGACCTCAGACTGGGGCGAAGGTTTTCCTTCCACCGGGACAATGTCTGGCTGTGTGCTTAGGGTCAACGCAGGAGTGGCTTTGGGACAAGTCTCTGAATGTCCTTGCGGTGCCCAGCCAGAGCCCGGACTTGAACCCGATCAAACATCTCTGGATAGATGTTTTGCAATGGAAAACTAAAACAAGTGTTTCTCATTGGACAAGGTCTTGTAGTCCTTGTCCCTCCCTTTAACAGTCAGCTTTCTTCCATTTGCCTAGTGAATATGACCCTGGCAAGCTAACTAGCCATCCTGCTGCTCCTATTAGGAATAAGCTTGTTACTTGGTAACCAAGATTTAACATGTTGCTTATGTTAGAGCAGAGAGACTATGGAAGCCTTTAGAGCATGTGTCAAACTCATTACACGGAGGACCGACTGTCTGCGGGTTTTCGCTCCTCCCTTGTACTTGATTGATGAGTTATGATCACTAATTATACTGAACAAAAATATAAACGCAACATGCAACAATTTCTAAGATTTTGGATGGATTTCACATGACTGGGCAGGGGCGCAGCCATGGATGGGGCTGGGAGAGCATAGGCCCACCCACTAGGGAGCCAGGCCCAGCCAATCAAAATGAGTTTTTCCCCACAAAATGGCTTTATTACAGACAAATACTCCTCAGAAACCCCTCGTCCATAAGACGATCCCACAGGTGCAGAAGCCAGATGTGGAAGTCCTGGGCTGACGTGGTTACTCGTGGTCTGTGGTTGTGAGGCCAGTTAGACGTACTGCCAAATGACATTGGAGGCGGCATATGGTAGAGAAATTAACATTAAATTCCCTGGCAGCAGCTCTGTTGGACACTTTGTGTAGTCAGCATGCCAATTGCATGGTCCCTCAACTTGAGACGTTGTGTGACAGAACTGCACGTTTTAGAGCTGCCTTTTATTGTCCGCAGCACAAGGTGCACCTGTGTATTGATCATGCTGGTTAATCAGTTTCTTGATATGCCACACCTGTCAGGTGGATGGATTATCTTGGCAAAGGAGAACTGCTCACTCACATGGATGTAAACACATTTGTGCACACGATTTGAGAGAGAGACGCTTTTTGTGAGTTTGGAAAATGTCTGGGATCTTTTATTTCAGCTCATGAAACATGGGGCCAACACTTTCAATGTTTTATATTTTTGTTTAGTATAGTGAATAACTCATCACCTGGTTGTCTAGGTCTTAATTGAAAGGAAAAAAACAAAAACCCACAGGCACTAGACCCTCCATGGAATGAGTTTGACACCTCTGCTTTAGAGGATTCTCCCATTGTTTGTCTCACTGTTATCTACCTCTCTCTAGGTGGCAGTGAACGGTGCTCATGTACTGCAGTATAACCACAGACTGGACCTGGATAAGGTGGACACACTGGCCATTTCTGGAAAGGTCAAGGTTCAGGCCATCGGTTTCTTCCCCGGCTCTGTAAGTAATTCATCCTCACTTCATTATTATATGTCAGATGGTATGAAACATTTCATATTATCTAGCTATAGCCTAACTGGCTTTATGATTTCAACGCCTCCAGCCATATGTTATGCACCTCAAGTTGAATTCTACACAAGACTTCTATGTCCTTGCCGGAGATTTTAAGTTCTGAACAACAGTTTGACCTGTTGTGAACCATGGGTGTAAAAACGTTTTTGTCACTTCAAATTGTAGAACTCCGGTCCACCTCCACCTGGTGTTGTGAACAACAGAGACCCACAAGCCAATGTAAGGAAGTTGCTTTATCAACATGAAATAAAAGGAAATCTACTGTTGCTAAGACTGCTAACGCGGTTGTGGTGCTTTTAGAGGGGAGCTTTTTTGACTCCAAGCGATGGGATTGTTTAACACACTGCATGGACTCTTTATGCCAACATGTATAACATTAAATTCATGTCAAGTATGCTTTGCCTCTAATGAGAGCAAAACATTTACTTTCTTTCTGACAGGAAGTGCTTTCAATGTCAGATGACTTGGTAAGTTGTTATTACATAATATATTATATGATTGTAATATGAAGCAGCTGTGCTGCCGACGTAATACATCACACATTTGATTAGAACAACATTTGTCAACTCATTTTTTACATTTCAAATCAAATTCAGCCCACTGGTGCCACAACAACTGTGCCTTTGGAAGTTGTCTTATTGCATCACCTATTCCAGACATGGACAAATATCCCAATAGCATTACAGCAGGCTCTGAGGGACTGTGATGTACATGTCATTTTCCACAGCGTCACGGTCATCCGAGTCTGGAAGATTGGGTGCCATGTACTGTACTACCTAGAGCCTTATATTTGCAATACAACGCTCTGCTACTACCTAAGGTTCATCACATGTTACTCTGTACCAAGTCTGTTTTGTGATGCACCATTTTGAATACTTTACTCGTCTGACATGAACTGTGCTATTTATTTGTGTGACCTGCTGACAGAATTAATTTGTGATTGTTGTTGTTGTTGTTGCAGAGTCTGCCCTTCAGGGGCAAACTGACCAAGGGGTTGAGTGTAGGACACACCATCACAATCAAAGGACAGACCAGCCTGTACCCACACAGGTATGTCTGTAGCAGGCTAGGCCACATGAAAGGATTGTCCAAATATAAAGTATAATTCACTCTGTTCAAATTCCACACCATTTATTATTATTATTGTTCTCATTTACAATTGCGACCTGGCCAAGATAAAGCAAAGCAGTTCGACACATACAACGACACAGAGTTACACATGGAGTAAAACAAACATACAGTCAATAATACAGTAGAAACAAGTCTATATACGATGTGAGCAAATGAGGTGAGATAAGGGAGGTAAAGGCAAAAAAAGGCCATGGTGGCAAAGTAAATACAATATAGCAAGTCAAACACTGGAATGGTAGATTTGCAATGGAAGAATGTGCAAAGTAGAAATAAAAATAATGGGGTGCAAAGGAGCAAAATAAATAAATAAATAAAATACAGTAGGGAAAGAGGTAGTTGTTTAGGCTAAATTATAGGTGGGCTATGTACAGGTGCAGTAATCTGTGAGCTGCTCTGACAGTTGGTGCTTAAAGCTAGTGAGGGAGATAAGTGTTTCCAGTTTCAGAGATTTTTGTAGTTCGTTCCAGTCATTGGCAGCAGAGAACTCGAAGGAGAGGCAGCCAAAGAAATAATTGGTTTTGGGGGTGACTAGAGACCTGGTGACCTGTTGGAGCGTGTGCTACAGGTGGGAGATGCTATGGTGACCAGCGAGCTGAGATAAGGGGGGACTTTACCTAGCAGGGTCTTGTAGATGACATGGAGCCAGTGGGTTTGGCGACGAGTATGAAGCGAGGGCCAGCCAACGAGAGCGTACAGGTCGCAATGGTGGGTAGTATATGGGGCTTTGGTGACAAAACTGATTGCACTGTGATAGACTGCATCCAATTTGTTGAGTAGGGTATTGGAGGCTATTTTGTAAATGACATCGCCAAAGTCGAGGATTGGTAGGATGGTCAGTTTTACAAGGGTATGTTTGGCAGCATGAGTGAAGGATGCTTTGTTGCGAAATAGGAATCCAATTCTAGATTTAACTTTGGATTGGAGATGTTTGATATGGGCCTGGAAGGAGAGTTTACAGTCTAACCAGACACCTAAGTATTTCTAGTTGTCCACGTATTCTAAGTCAGAGCCGTCCAGAGTAGTGATGCTGGACAGGCGGGCAGGTGCAGGTAGCGATCGGCTGAAGAGCATGCATTTAGTTTTACTTGTATTTAAGAGCAATTGGAGGCCACGGAAGGAGAGTTGTATGGCATTGAAGCTTGCCTGGAGGGTCGTTAACACAGTGTCCAAAGAAGGTATACAGGTATACAGAATGGTGTCGTCTGCGTAGAGGTGGATCAGAGACTCACCAGCAGCAAGAGCGACATCATTGATGTAATACAGAGAAGAGATTCTTTATCCACAAATTCTCTGAAATGTAGCAACTGTTCAATGAACGTTGATGAAATGCAGCGTTTTGTCATTCGCTGCTAAATGTACTTTTGTATTTAACTTGTAGCTTCTTGGTGAACCTGAGAGTCGGTAACACGGAGGACATAGCGCTCCACCTGAACCCCCGTATGAAGGCCGCCGTGTTCATCCGTAACTCCTACCTGTCCGAGTGCTGGGGCCCCGAGGAGAACACCCTGCCCAGCTTCCCCTTCTCCCCTGGGGAGTACTTTGAGGTAACCCTTCCCCACGCTCTCCCTCTGTACTCCACTGGAGTGTATTCATTATCAAAATGTTAGGCAACAGAAAACATTTTGCGGGTTTCTTATTGGTGAAGTTCAGGTAGTCCCTCTCTGTTTGTTTCTGTTTTCTTCTGTTTGGTGTCTAGTGAAAACGACCCTGGATACACTTGGAATGTCTGGGGAAACGCCAGTACCACTTTAGGGTTTCTTGGCCTTGAAGTTGTCATCTTTCATATCAATAGTCTTAAGACAGAGAATTTTGGTCTGAAACAGTTTTATTGTCTGCCTGGAATCATTTTTGAATGACAGTATCTGCATTAATTCACAGCAAGGCCCAACAATGGAAAGATACAGCATTATACTGAATCATTCTGAATCCCATTGTTTTTTTTGTCAGATAGCATGACTTTCATTCCATTATGTAGGAGTGATGCTGCCTGATGCAAGACCATGTCTGAATACTACATCTGATTCTACCCCTCATACCCTCGCCCGTTTGTTGCTCGTTCTAGATGATCATCCTGTGTGAGGCCCACCAGTTCAAGGTAGCGGTGAACGGGGTCCACCAACTGGACTATAAGCACCGTGTCCAGGACCTGAGCCGCATTACTGAGCTGGAGATCCTGGGAGACCTGCAGCTGCTGGATATCAAGCTGTGGTGACCCCTGACCTCCAAGATCTGTTTTATGTCCCAATTGTCTCTCCTTCCTCCCAAAGTGTGCTTTTGTTCACATTCCTTCACTGATTTGAAAGGAAATGACCGTCATGAGAAATATGGTGGTTAACTTCCTCTAGTTAGCCTATGCCTTCATCAATCCTCATGCTTTTAAGGCTATATTATTGGGACACACTGCTAACCTCCAAGATCTGACCCCAGTCACCCTTAAAAGGACCTCCAACTCTGGCTACGTCACAATTCACAACCCTTTTCCAGAAATGTAGTCGCAGTAGCAGACCTTTCCCACTCCCCGTCATGGATTTAAAAGGATTGGTGCAAGCATTGGCTGGAGGAAGTATCCACCATTTGTAAAAGCCATGCAAGAAAGTGTACAAGTGTGCATTTTGGGAGAAGCATGGAGAATGGGCCATAGCCAACCTCAGCCAGGGACTCAATATAGCTTCGCTGAAAAGCATCTTCCACTGCATGTCCTCTACCCATTTTATCCTTGATATTCCTCCTATGTGCATGGTCTGGTTTTAATTTGGGACTCTCAGTACATTAATGGACTACAAATCAAGTGTCTGACAACATATCAATTAATTTTGGGGCAGGTTGAATGTAATTGGCAAATGATCTGTGGAAGCAGGTATGGGTAACGTGACAAACGGGTAGGTATACAGAAACACCTTTTCATTCATTTGAGGCAACGGGGGCAGGGTGATCAGGTGGCTATTGTGATAGTATCACTATGATTCGTTTTGTAATAATCATTTTCGGCCTAACGCATCAGAATAGCAATACTTTAATTTATTAACGCTTGTTATTTAAGCGTGTGGTTTAGCCGTTTTAACTTTTTCATCCCTGGCATGTGAAAGCGTTCCTATTAGAAGGTTATCTAATTTACTAGACTCTACGGCTAAATATTTTATGCCACGGGCATAAAATATGGATGAAAGCTTATCTAATTTAATATATAGCTCTAAACTGTTGCACTGCTACCACTTCTCCAATCTAAAAATGGCATAATGTGACATGTTATACAATATACCATGTAGTACAAGAGTGAGCTTGTATGGTTTTGAATGACGTTCTTGTTTACCCTTTTGCCTAGTTAAATAAAATAAAAATACCCTTGGTAACTGAGCAAAAAGGTGTATTTTATGTTTACGATATACTGGGAACTGTGGCTAAACTGACAATGGCTTATATAGCAACTTAACCACTATGTATCATATATAAGCAATATCTGCGCAAATATACAATTTATCAGGGAGCCTCTTTAACAAAAAGTTGAGTAGTCATCAACTTTCCTATGCAAGTTTCCACACAGATATTCGTGAGCTATCATTTTAAAGGTGGATTTTGTGCATATGCTACCTGTGTGTTGAGTATTTTCTGTCCCCAAAACTGAAGTTTTTTTATATTTTAATATCAACCAAGAACAACTGTAAGCAAAAGCCTACAAGCTTTACCATAGGAAATTACTGATGTATAAAGTTGTGTGACCATAATAAACTAACAAATTAAAGTCGCACTCCAGTCTCCTTTTTACTTCACTTAACAATAGGCACATCTCAAAAGGTCTAGGTGTAGGGGTGTGTGTGTGTGTGTGGTACCACAGAATGAGTCATAAACAGAGAAATGGTTACAATTTATTCCATAGGGGATTTTAATAAACACTTCAAATGAGGGCTTTATACCAGTGGTATAAAGTACTTAAGTAAAAATATTTAAAGTATTACTTAAGTAGTTTTTTGTGGTATTTGTACTTGTTTATATTTTTGACAAATTTTACTTCACTACATTCCTAAAGAAAATGTACCTTTTACTCCATACATTTTCCCTGACACCCAAAAGTATTCGTTACATTTTGAATTTGAAGCAGGAAAGGAAAATGGTACAATTCACGCACTTATCAAGAGAACATCCCTGGTCATCCTTACTGCCTCTGATCTGGCAAACTCACTAAACACACATGCTTTGTTTGTAAATGATGTCTGAGTGTTAGAGTGTGCCGTTAGCTATCAAAAATATATATTTTTTTAAATGGTGCCGTCTGGTTTCCTTAACCTCCTAAAGCTAGGGGGCACTATTTTCATTTTTGGAAAAATAACGTGCCGCTAGCAATCAATAAATAGAAAATGGTGCCGTCTGGTTTCCTTAATATAAGGGTTTGTAAATGATTTATACTTTTACTTTTGATACTTAAGTATATTTTAGCAATTACATTTACTTTCGATATGTAAGTACATTTAAAACAAAATACTTTTAGACTTTTACTCAAGTAGTATTTTACTGTGTGACTTTCACTTTTACTTGAGTCATAACTTTACTCAAGTATGACAGTTGGTTTTTTTTCCCACCATTGAAATGTACATGGTTATCAAAACATCACGTCAGGATAAGCCTGCACGAAACACAGACCTTATTTAAAGTGTTTCTAAAATTCCCGATGGGAAAAATGAATTGTGGAAAATTGATTGGAACCATTTCCCTGTTTGACCGCTCGGCTATATGGGTATTATGACATCTCCACTGTTGGGCTGTACTGTTCCTACAAGCCAGGAGCGAGGTTGATGATATTAGAGGGCACCTTCAGACCTACTCATTGAATGACTTACTCAATGAAGTGTATAAAAAAAAAAAACTTTTTAAAATGTTATTACCCTTGTGTGTGTACATTCCTATATTTATAGGTGGGATATTCTTTTGCAGTGAGTCTTTAATCCAGCACTACTACTGCCCTTGTGAAAGATATACACTCCTGTCTGACAGCTACAGTCTCCAGAAAACCAGTAAAGGTGAGGGTGTTACTTGATGATGTGTCCAAATCCATTGTTCGAGTAGATCAGGCAAAGCTCTAGCAACATCTGTCTGACATTGAACTGTGTCCAAGGTTTACTAGCCTGGCTCAGTAGCTACACCACCAGAAAGAAGGCAGAGAGTGATGGCAAATGGCACATTTAGGCCTTGGTCAGAGGTCACCTCTGGTGTGCCACAAGGCTGTGTGGTTTCACCACATCTGTTTCTCCTCCACATATCCACCCGAAAAGTTGTCTTCAGTGACACTCTGGATACTGGGTATGCGGACAATGTAGGGTTGTCCCGAGGCATACCATTAACCAGCATCCAAGAGGACACTTCCATGGGCTTTGGAGGCAAAGCAGCTGGAAGAGTGGGCCCCATCCAACTACATGCTCCTGAACGGATAAAAAGTCTGTGGAAATTCTGCTATGTTTTTCAACAGACCCTCCACAACCTGCACCTCTAATCCAAGGAGGACAGGAAGTACCAGCGGTAACAATGACCAAGTATCTTGGTTTTTATCTGGACTCTAACCTCAGTGGTGACACATGTGGCGCAGTCAAGGCCTCAAAACGCCTGCACTTTTTGACTGTCCTTGTCAGAAATGGCCGACCCAATGAATATCTGGTCACAGTATACACTACACTGGTCAGGCCTTCTCTGGAATACAGTGGAGTGCTGTTAGTTGGATGCAGTAAAAAGCAGCCGGCCCAAATAGACAGGGTGCAGAGGGCCTTGAGGTTCATCTCCAGAGGTTGAGCAGTGCAACCACAGCTCCCGTCACTGCAGAGCAGGCGACAACAGGCTGCAGTGCACACTTACTTTAAAACTGCACCATTTTCTCTACTCCCCAATGGAAATGTTGTATACTTATTTTTGTTTATCCTCGATGATTCTTAATCAAGTGGATCATTTTGTATGTGTACCTTGTTTTAAATTATCAAATAAATTAAACTCCAAAATAACATGTGTAGAATAGCAGGAAATGTACTTTAAAACTAAAAACTCTGGTGGTCTCCCAACCAAGTCTCGCTTACGTCCCCAAAAAGGCTAGGGCTGGTCCTGAACTGGCCTGCAAGCATTCAGTCGTACACTTGTGAGAGAGCATGATACATAGTCATACACTTGGTAGCATGGTACAGAAGAAGCTGTTGGAATGGCATTGTCTACTCCAAATCAGTTTTGGTCAACAGATTACAGTTGAAAAATGCCAGTAACTTTCCCTAAATGCCCAGGTTTTCCTGAAATCCTGGTTGGAGGTGTCCGGATGTCCTGCATATTCCTCCTGATTCTGGGAATCATCCGACTGTGACGTCTGGAAAACCTGGGAATTTTGTCAACAGTTGTACCAGATTTAGCTAGCAGCTAATTTCCGTCTGCAAAGGGTATTCACTGAAAAGGGTATTGGGTATTGTGTTGCATTTCTGCCAAGTGACTGCGCACCTGCTGAAGGACATGCACACTCTTGACCACCCACTGAATGACCCGTTCCCTCCAAAAAGTGGTAAATGTACCACCAGGCTCCGGAGAAACAGCCACGAACTGTCCTGTATAACTGTCCTATATAACTGCCGTCTGATCAGACTGTGAAACACCACTCTACCCACTGCTATCAGACTGTGAAACACCACTCTACCCACTGCTATCAGACTGTGAAACACCACTCTCTCTACCCACTGCTATCAGATTGTGAAACACCACTCTACCCACTGCTATCAGACTGTGAAACACCACTCTACCCACTGCTATCAGACTGTGAAACACCACTCTACCCACTGCTATCAGACTGTATAATAACTCTAGCTCTTAAACGGCCTTTCCTTAAAATTCTCTTTTTAACAATCACACTTTAACATTTCAAATTCCATCATGAAAAATGTCCTTTAATGTTTCAAGTGTCCCGTATTCTATTCATGTCACGTGTTATGTATTTTAAATGAGTGTTTTGCAATTCTTAGTAATGTCAATTCTGCATTTTATCTGTGAGCAAGAATACATGGAAACTTAATATATCCTTCATTGATCGTGCGTTGTGTATTCTCTTTGACGACAGACTGAGTGCCAGTCTGTTTGTGCTATCATGCCAACTCCTTAGCACTGTTTGTCTTGACAACGAGCAATGGCAAGAGCACCAACAGATTTGGGACCAAGCTACAGTACTTTCAGTACAGATGATAAATCTGAGGGCAAGTGAATCGCAGTCCTCAGTGTATCCACTAGAGAGCAGTATACAGCCTCTATCAGCCCTAAAAATAGCATTCGCATCATTATCTCATGAACCATCCAGCCAGCAGCTGATCCCTCACACCATGTAGACCTAGCAGTACCTACACAATGTAAATAAGATATCAGTCACTGCCGTCAGCTGACTCAGGGCCGGCTCCAGGCATTAGTGATATAAGCGGTCGCTTGGGGCCCCCGGCCGCTAGGGGAATCGCAGGAAATGACTTTAAAACTGCAAAAATATTTCTCCACACCATGGCAACATGAGTAGAATTGCAGGAAATTAGCTGTAAAACAGCAAATATTTTCTCTCCTATGGCAAAATGTGTAGAACTGCAGAACAACTGCACCATTTTCTCTACTCCCCAATGGAAATATTGTATACTTATTTTTGTTTATCCTCGATGATTCTTAATCAAGTGCATCATTTTGTATGTGTACCTTGTTTTAAAAGATCAAATAAATGAAACTCCAAAAGAACATGGCAAAATGTGTAGAATTGCAGGAAATGTACTTTTAAAACTAAAAACTCTGGTGGTCTCCCAACCAAATCTCGCTTAGGTCCCCAAAAAGGCTAGGGCTGGTCCTGAACTGGCCTGCAAGCATTCAGTCATAGACTTGTGAGAGAGCATGATACATAGTCATACACTTGGTAGCATGGTACAGAAGAAGCTGTTGGAATGGCATTGTCTACTCCAAATCAGTTTTGGTCAACAGATTACAGTTGCAAAAATGCCAGTAACTTTCCCTAAATGCCCAGGTTTTCCTGAAATCCTGGTTGGAGGTATCCGGATGTCCTGCATATTCCTCCTGATTCTGGGAATCATCCGACTGTGACGTCTGGAAAACCTGGGAATTTTGTCAACAGTTGTACCAGATTTAGCTAGCAGCTAATTTCCGTCTGCAAAGGGTATTCACTGAAAAGGGTATTGGGTATTGTGTTGCCCTTCTGTCAAATGACTGCGCACCTGCTGGTTGAATAAATAAGAATCCACCCTTGTACATAAAAAAATGTGAATTTATTAATTATCCACAGGTATTAATGTATAAAGCTGGAAGTCAATGACAATTTCTTGGCACAGTAATCATATTACATATTATCTACATCCCAAATGGCAACCTATTCCCTATATAGTGCGCTACTTTTGCCAGAGCCCTATAGGCCCTGGTCAAAAGTAGTGCACTAAATAGAGTGTGACATTTGGGATGCAGTCATGATGTTTTGGCATCACATTTGAACAAAAGAAAAATTAAATGCGACTGGCGTCACACAGACACCAGGACTGACTAATGAACACCACCGATTACCACGTACAGTGTTGACACAATCTCAAACCGGAAGTGACATCATCTGTGGCCAGGGCTAACACTGATTGGCTGTGTCCATTACTACTGTATAAAAGAGTGTCACCACTCAGGACACACAACACACATGGAAACCTATAAACAAGTCCTGTATTTAGTCCTGATTCATGTCTTTCCAGCTAATCAACAGTCCTGAAGAACCAGGGAAGTATCACGCAGTGTGTGTCCTCGGATGTCAGCAAAACAAAATGGCAACTGCCTTGGTAGGTTTTAGCTGAGAGAGAAGAGAGATTCAGGTGATTTCCTCTACATGTCATTGGAGAATAAAGCACAAGTCATGAACATTTGGCAGAAGGCTGAACCTGTATCCAGGCCTGGTAGACACCTGGTAGAGCACCAGCTATACTACTGTGAAGAGGAAGTGGGAGTCAGAAGTGTGACTTTGGTCCTGGTCAGGTGCAGTGGAGACTGAGGGTCTGTCTGTCTGTTTGGCACTACAATAGCTTAACTCAACAGGTGGATGCAAATCTGGGTGGGATGGAGGGAGGGCTCAGGTGGAATGTTAGGGGAAATATGGCTTTGGTCCTGAGTGTGGAGGGAAGGAGAGATAGAGGGGAGAGGCTACGTCCCAAATGGCAACCTATTCCCTATATAGTGCACTACTTTCTGCCAGAGTTCATGGGCTCTGATCAAAAGTAGTGCATTACATATGGAATAGTGTGATGTCTGGGTAGTGGTTCCAAAGAGCCAGGGGGAAATGGCAGTGGGGCCCAGTCTCAGACAGAGCTGAGTTTAACCAGGCCCCTGACAGAGTCCTCATGCAGAGAGTCCTGGCTGGCTGGGTCGTAGAGCTGGGCCGGGTGGATGTGTCCACCGTGGGTCATGTGGGCAGCGCAGGGCAAAGTCAGAGGCATAGGGCCAGAGGGCGAGGGAGTCTCCTCAGGGCTGGCAAAGTGGTGGTGGTGGCAGTGGGTGTCTGGGTCCCTCAGAGTCAACATGTCCCCTGCACAGCTCAGCCCGGGCATGGAGGGCAGGGAGGGCTGGCTGGGGGCCAGGGAGGCACAGGGGACCACCAAGGAACTCTTCCCAGGGAAAGGGGGTCCCCCTCCACCAATCATGACGGAGTTGCTGTGGAGCAGGGGGGTGGCGGCAGCCTGCAAAACGAATTTGGTGCTCTGAATGCAGTGCTCTTGGTCACACTGAGGAGACAGGGAATGTGAAATGGAGAGATAGATGAAGATAAGAGAGATAATCTTCATCTTGTTAATCTAACAGCACTGTGCAATTTACAGTGGCTATTCCAGTGAAAGACTACCATGCTATTGTTTGAGGAGAGTGCACAGTGATTAACTTGAAAATGTATTAATAAACCAATTAGGGACGTTTGGGCAGTCTTGATACAAAATTTGGAACAGAAATAAAATGGTTAATTGGATCAGTCGAAAACTTGCACATACACTGCTAGTGGCCGAAATCGAAATTGCGCCTGACTAGAATAATACATTATGGCCTTTCTCTTGCATTTCAAAGATGGAACATTTTTTTTTAACAAAAAACCAAATCGTTATCTTTTACCAGATCTAATGTGGTATATTCTTCTAAATGAATTTAACATTTCCACAAACTTCAACGTGTTTCCTTTCAAATGGTATCAATAATATGCATATCCTTGCTTCCGGTCCAGAACCTCAGGCAGTTAGATTTGGGTTTGTCATTTTAGGCGAAAATTGAAAAAAAGGGTCCGATCACATCCAGCGAAAAATGTACTTGAAAGCGTTTCTCAGCAGATTTAAATAGTGAAGTGCCAACTCAGTCCTGTCAAACACTAAACATCTATTTACAGAATGCATAAAGAACCACACACACAACCTACCATGTGAGTGTGAAGCTGGGTGGAGGCGTACATGCTGCTTCCGTTGGAGTGTGACACAGGCTGGGGTGTGTCTGACTGGATGAAGCCTCTTCTGTCAATAAGACTAGGAAGAGAAGACAGGGGACATGAGCAGAGGTCTGTGTGTGTGTGTGTGTGTGTGTGTGTGTGTGTGTGTGTGTGTGTGTGTGTGTGTGTGTGTGTGTGTGTGTGTGTGTGTGTGTGTGTGTGTGTGTGTGTGTGTGTGTGTGTGTGTGTGTGTGTGTGTGTGTGTGTGTGTGTGTGTGTCGGCAAGAGCATGTGTGAGTTTGTTTGGGTGCGTGTGTGGGAAGCCTCCAGGCCCCATCCCTACATGCATACTCACACACAGACACACAGAGCAGACTGCAGCCACCTGTTTCCAGATGGAGAACAATCCCTAACTCATTCCCTTGAGGTAACGGCAAACGTGTTAAGGATGTGTGAAATTCCCAGTGGATCCAACCCAATATACAGGTAAATGACAAAATAAAATAAACACCAGCATGAAGTATCTTAATAGGGCATTGGGCCACCACGAGCCAGAACAGATTCAATGCACCTTGGCACAGATTCTACAAGTGTCTGGTACTCTATTGAAGGGATGCGACACCCTTCTTCCATGAGAAATGTAATCATTTGGTGTTTTGTTGATGGTGGTGGAAAACACTGTCTCAGACGCCACCCCAGAATCTCCCACAAGTTTTTAATTTAGTTGAGATCTGGTGACAGATGGCCATGACATTTGGTTTACGTCGTTTTCATCCTAGTCAAACCATTCAGTGGCACTCGTGCCCTGTGGATGAGGGCATTGTCATCCTATAGGGGCATAGCCATGGTATCCAAAACAATGGCTTGCCTAGCATTATGGCTTGACCCTAAGCATGATGGGATGTTAATTGATTGATTCACTCAGGAATCACACCTGTGTGAAAGCACCTGCATTCAGTAAACTTTGTATCCCTCATTTACTCAAGCGCTTCCATTGTTTTGGCAGTTACCTATACCTACCTACCGAACAAACCTTATAAATAACTCAACTACTATTACACATCCCATTGCGCAACTCTTCTCAAGTCAGTTGTAAAGCCATTCATGTAATAGAACTTACTAACGAATCAATGATAAATGTTGCTCCACCAGATGTTTGACAAACTAACCTGCTTTTGTATCTGAGGGTAGTATCATAATATGTATGGAGTCAAATTAGTGCCAAAAATAACATTGACACTAAATTTACACTAATATTACTCCATAAATGTACTGGCCGAACGACATTATCTCCTCTCGCCAGACCATTTACGCTAAACATCATAACCAACGATGTGCTGTGAGGGCGCTAACAACGGAGGTGTTCCAAATGGCACCCTGTTTCCTATATAGCGCACTACATAGGGAATAGGTTGCCATTAGGGCGGCGAGACAATGTGCTGAGCTCATCCTCAATAGCGTGTAAGACAAAGCTAGTTCAAGTTCCCTCGAAAGACGGCAGAAACAGAGTGTACAGTCATTATTCCTGCGTGCGCTGATGGATATCGTGATTGAGAGTGCTGCTTATTAAAAAACAGTGGGAGGCTGTGTGATTCTCATAAGTGGAGCTCCTTCTGTCGGTGCTGACTAACGCAGAACGGGAGAGGAGAGGGGGGGGGGGATTGAGAGCGGAATCTAAGATCCCTTATAGCTACAGTCGTGACTGGTGAGGATCCTTAGTGCAGGGTGTGTGCTCATTAGTGCAGGTGGTGGGACCAAGTTGCTATTATTAGAGTCACAAGCAAGTCTCAAGTCACAAGTCGAGTCCCAGGTAGAACGGGTCAAGACTTGAATCAAGTCCAAGTTGTGCGTTCCAAGAGCAAGTCGAGTCAAGTTCTTCAAGTCAAGTCTCAAGTCAAGGAAAAAAAAAATCTATACATGAAACGACTTGTTCAACTACAAATCTTTGTCTGTTTATTGAGGCTACCATTCTTTTCATTATTTTGTCTACAACACATTTTGATTAGCCTATGTAATTGTAAAATAGGGACTTTGGTTATCCAATCGTGAAAGAGTCCTATCATACAAAATATACAAGTAGATTTACCAAATATACACGGACAACAGCCAAAAAGAAATAGCCTCTGTATCAGGCTGAAAGGAAAACTCCACCCAAAAATGATATTTTGGTATTTGTTTCATTAGTCGATTGTTGACACAGTCCCAAAATGTTTTGCATGTCAGCAATCACATTTTCAAGATATGTAACATTCAAAATACACAAATCATCCCCGTATGATGCATTTTCCAAATCGAATTGAGAAACCAAATCGAGTCTGTCTATAACAGGAGCTCAAACAGGCAATATACGCATACAATTACCCAATTGGAAATTCCAACCAATCAGCTGGCTCTACAATGTAAAAGACCCTTTCCACATCCATTGTTACATTGGTACATTTGTCTTAATCAGACTTAATGATTATTACTGACATTTAAACACCATGCATCCATGGAACAATAATGTTCTCTTATGGAGCGCAGACCACGTAGCCCATTTCTATGTGCACTGAGGCACGTGCGCTCCTATTACGCACAACACAAATGACTGAGACATAGGACACAGACACACGGAACTTACGCCATAACTTTCAAGCTATTTTTACATGACAAAAGACCAGTAAGCCTATGCTAGGAATGGTTGCCCCATTGCTGGTGAGCTTGCACGGTAAGCGGTTAATAATTACCAAACAATTTTTGGAGTTGCATATTTATTTATTATGGCAATCCTCTCTCCCTACAATTTGATGTTTGCGCTGCACCCGATCCTATAGCTGTACAGTAAATAGGCAATCCGTTTGCTGGCTCACAGTTTGCTGGTCGAATCAGAGGGCAGAGTGCGTTTTACTAGCCAAGGGTCGATGCTGCGGCTACTGTCTCTGACTGCATGTAAAGTAATCCACGTAGACTCTGTGCCAAAAAATGAGTGACAAAACATTACAAAACCTGGCTAGATCATTTAAAGTCATCAGTCTCAAATCAAAGTAGAGTCTTGAGGTTTCAAGTCCAAGTCAAGTGTCAAGTCATTTTATTCTCTAGAAAGTCGAGTTTCAAGTCATCAATTTTGTGACTCGAGTCCACAACTCTTGTGCACACCATGGCAAAAACATTTTGCAATGGAAAATAAAAGGCTGAGTTCTCATTTGATACGTTTCAGCAAGTACCCTCCTGTTTCAAAACATTTTCTCCCAACTGAACGCAAACCCAGCCTTGCTGTTAGCTTAGCCCTGGCAGAGAGTAACTCACCTGGGTGGAAGAGGACCACAGAGGGCAGCACAACAGTTGGTCAGGATGTTCCCGTAGCTGTAGGGATTGTAGTTGTCCTTCGCCCGTTTGTTCGACCACGAGCCTTTAATCTGGAGAGGGAACATGACCAATCAGTGCAAAGGAAGGAGAACACTGCAGCTACCTCGCTCTCCAACCAAGGTTAATGAATTGAGGAGAAAACTCAAGTGAAGAGACATTTTCAAACTCTTGGGAGGACAGTGGAACTTGACCAATCAAACCAGAGGAGACAGTTCAGAAGGATTAGGGAGGATTCTGGAATGTTCAATGTACCAAAACCTCAGCCGCGTAAGTGAAAAAAATCATGCCAGCGACTCCTTACATGGAAGCCCAAGCATGAAATGACCCTTAATGTGAGACAGAATTGTTATCAGCAGTCAAAGTCTGATAGAGAAAGAGGGAGAAGAGATGTGGTGTGTGTGTGTTTTTTTGTTTGTGTGTACGTACATCCGTGTGCTTGTTTTTGTTCGTACTCACATCCTCATTGGTGGTCTGATTGGAGCTGATCAGGTAGGTGTGGAAGCCCGACAGACCCACAATGGACCACACCGAGAAGAAACACACCAGCACCTCCAGCACAGTGAGACAAAACAGTCAAGGAAGAGAGACCGCCATCACCATAACAACCCGTGTGTTGTCATGGCAACACAAAACGCATGCATGCCCAGTCAAAGCTCTTCTCTGTCCTAGCACCTTAATGGTTGAGCAAGCTTCCACCTGAAACTAGGACAGCAGAGTCCCTGTCCATCTTATAAAAACATCTGAAACACTACCTCTTCAAAGAGTATTTTAAATAATCCCACAGTGCCCCCCCTCAGACCCCCTCCTCACACCTCTCCCCAAAATAAATAAATAAAATAATTTTGTGAACTAACACTCACACTTTTTCCCCTTTACTAGCTCTGACTTTTCTGATAGTTACTTTGAGAAAAAAAATGTAATTACTATGACTGTGATATGTGGTTGTCCCACCTAGCTATCGTAAGCTGAATGCACTAACTGTAAGTCGCTTTGGGTAAGAGCTAAATGAATCAAATGTATATGTTAAATGCATGCATCAATCAATTAGACCAAGTTGAGATGAACGGCATCTAAATGTGGGTGAGAGATGGAGGGCGCTCTTGCACTTGACCTTGCTAATGCACAGAGTTGGGCATAGTTGCACGGACTACCAGAACATTGTGTTGGGGCCATTGATTTCATATGGTACGGCTACATGAAATAACTGCTATGTCCTCTATAATGTTCTGAATGACTCCAGGCAAAGTGGATACATACCAGCCAATCGACTAACATGCACAGTCAATGCATACAAACACATCTAAAGCAACGCACGTGCCACACACAAGGCAAATCAATGACTCTCCCTCTCATTTATTTAGTGTATTTCAGCCATCTGATTGTGTGCGTGCCAGATATGTTGCCTTTCTGCAGGCTGACTGGGGGCCTGTGTGTGTGTGTGTGTGTGTGTGTGTGTGTGTGTGTGTGTGTGTGTGTGTGTGTGTGTGTGTGTGTGTGTGTGTGTGTGTGTGTGTGTGTGTGTGTGTGTGTGTGTGTGTGTGTGTGTGTGTGTGTGTGTGTGAGATCAAGGCCCAAATGATGCGTGACAGGTGCATGATTCTCAGAAAAGCAGCGGGGTGGTTGGATGGGGACTAATGGAAACAGAGGCAGTGCATCTGGCTGCGGCTGCTCCCTAATGGAAATGAAATGCCGGCATCGAGCACTCCCTTCAAATGAAACCAAATCCTGCACTACAATTTACAGTGCAGAATTTACCCCCTGAAAAATGGTGTTTATCGCTTCTGAGTGTGTGTTAGTGTGTGTGTGTGAAAGTGAGTGTGTGTGACTGATAACCTTTAGATGACTCCCACAGTTGGAAAGAGGGAGATAAGGGCAGTGTTATCTGCCATTCAGAGATCATGCTAATGATGTTCTCTGCTATCTCCTTCCAATTAAAGGGCGAGTATATAAACAGAAATACAGATGTCCAACATCTAAATGTGCGCACGCACACATACACACTCTCCCCCAGTAAAAAGATATCTGGCAGGGCTGTCTTTGAGTGCGCTGAGGAAGCCTGTCCGGTTGGATCCTGCGGAGAGCAGAGAGAGCAGAGAAACGACGGGGGTTTGTTACATAAGGAGGGGAACATCCAAAGGTCCACGGAGCACCATGATGATGAGCTAGTCAGTACATACACAGCATTACTTCCCACAGAATTACAGCTTCTCAGTCCTGGTGACGGAATATCACAGCAGCCACAGTAGGACAAGAAGCTGTATGCTCCGAAGGAGATTATTCTGCCTCCGACTCAAACGCCTGTCAATGTCTGTATTTCTCATGTCTGGGAAAACATGTCTACGTACAGTTGAAGTCGGAAGTTTACATACACCTCAGACAAATACATTTAAACTTTGTTTTCTCACAATTCCTGACATTTAATCCTAGTATAAATTCTCTGTCTTCGGTCAGTTACGGTCACCACTTTAGGGTCACCACGTGAAATGTCATAATAATAGTAGAGAGAATATTTTTATTTTACCTTTATTTTACTAGGCAAGTCAGTTAAGAACAAATTCTTATTTTCAATGACGGCCCCTGTTCAGGGGCAGAACGACAGATTTGTACCTTGTCAGCTCAGGGATTCAAACTTGCAACCTTTCGGTTACTAGTCCAACGCTCTAACCACTAGGCTACCCTGCCGCCCCCAGAATGATTTATTTCAGCTTTTATTTCTTTCATCACATTCCCAGTGGGTCAGAAGTTTACATACACACAATTAGTATTTGGTAGCATTGCCTTTAAATTGTTTAACTTGGGTCAAACGTTTCATGTAGCCTTCCACAAGCTTCCCACTAAGTTGGGTGAATTTTGGCCATTCCTCCTGACAGAGCTGGTGTAACTGAGTCAGGTTGGTAGGCCTCCTTGTGTAATGGATGTGAAACGCTAGCTTAGTTAGCGGTGGTGCACGCTAAATAGTGTTTCAATCGGTGACGTCACTTGCTCTGAGACCTTGAAGTAGTAGTTCCCCTTGCTCTGCAAGGGCCGCGGCTTTTGTGGAGCGATGGGTAACGATGCTTCGTGGGTGACTGTTGTTGATGTGTGCAGAGGGTCCCTGGTTCGCGCCCGGGTATGGGCGAGGGGACGGTCTAAAGTTATACTGTTACACTTGCTCGCACACACTTTTTCAGTTCTGCCCACAAATTTTCTATAGGATTGAGGTCAGGGCTTCGTGATGGCAACTCCAATACCTTGACTTTGTTGTCCTTAAGCCATTTGCCACAAGTGGAAGTATGCTTGGGGTCATTGTCCATTTGGAAGACCCATTTGCGACCAAGCTTTAACTTCCTGACTGATGTCTTGAGATGTTGCTTCAATATATCCACATAATTTTCCATTCCTCATGATGCCATCTATTTTGTGAAGTGCACCAGTCCCTCCTGCAGCAAAGCACCCCCACAACATGATGCTGCCACCCCCACAACATGATGCTGCCACCCCCGTGCTTCACGGTTGGGATGGTGTTCTTTGGCTTGCAAGCCTCCCCCTTTTCCCTCCATACATAACTATGGTCATTATGACCAAACAGCTCTATTTTTGTTTAATCAGACCATAGGACATTTCTCCAAAAAGTATGATCTTTGTCCCCATGGGTTTTTTAAGGCGGTTTTGGAGCAGTGGCTTCTTCCTTGCCTTTCAGGTTATGTCGATATAGGACTCGTTTTACTGTGGATAGAGATACTTTTGTACCTGTTTCCTCCAGCATCTTCACAAGGTCCTTTACTGCTGTGCTGGGCTTGATTTGCACTTTTCGCATCAAAGTACATTTATCTCTAGGAGACAGAATGCGTCTCCTTCCTGAGCGGTATGTTTATACTTGAGTACTATTATTTGTACAGATGAACATGGTACCTTCAGGCATTTGGAAATTGCGCCCAAGGATGAACCAGACTTGAGGTCTGCCAATTACTTGTGTAATGCACAAAGTAGACGTCCGAACCGACTTGCCAAAACTATAGTTTGTTAACAATACATTTTTGGAGTGGTTAAAAAACAAGTTTTAACGACTCCAACCTAAGTGCATGTAAACTTCCGACTTCAAATGTAACTGATGCTAGTCACACTGACCGTACGAAAATAGGTTAAGCCAGGCCTAAATGTGTAGGCTCAATAAGCTAAAATCGGTCAAGGATTTTCAACCAGGAACTCTAGTCTTGATCAAAACACATCTACTGTGGTTCAGCAGGGAATGTGTGCATCTCAAATGGCACCCTATCCTGTAGTGCACTACTTTAACCAGGGCCCATTTGGAACGCAGACATTTGACTGACAGCTAATGGTTCAGAAGGAGTTCCCCAAACTAGCCTACCCACAGGAACACTAAAAATAAGAACTAACCAACATCAATACCCACAACCTGTAAAACTGACGCTGTTAGCCACAGTAATCAATGGGCCGAATGCTGATGACTGATACAGATTAAACCTGAATCCACTCGTTATCGCCGGTAGAAAAGCCATAATCACCCAGAAAAGCCATCGTGGGATTTGTGGAAATGGCTAAGAAAGAAACAGGTAAGTCAAGCCGGGACATGTGTTCGTTGCCTCTCTCTCTCTGCACAGTGAGTGGTGGTCCCCAGACTGGGGTTGCACTGTGCAAACCTCTGGGGCCGTATGTATAAAACTCAGTGTATCTCAGAGGTGGAGTGCTGATTTAGGATCAGTTTATCCTTTTAGATGAGATTACATGGGGGGGGGGGACCTGATCCTAGTTCAGCACTGTTACTCTGAGAGGCTTGATACATACGACCCCTGGCCTGCTTCTGCTCTGCCTGTTGATCTGTGTGTACAGTAAACACCACTCCCTCTCTCCCTCATAGAGAGAGAGAGACCAGCCGTGTCAGCAGCTTTCCTGACAGCCAGCCTCCACTGGCGCTGGGAAGCAGGGAGAGAGGGAGGGTAGTATTCTGAAGAAGGGTAGAGGTAGAGGGGCGGAGGGGAAGTGGGAGGTGGTGCTGATCGAGATGAAATGCCCTAGGAGGTAGTGCTGCTCAGGGCTAGCGGCCTTTTGTTTATGGGTGTAACGGATTTCCTCCTCTTCGTCTGAGGAGGAGTAAGGATCGGACCAAAGCGCAGCGTGGTAAGTGTTCATGATGATTTTTAATTCAAACTCAGAACACTAAACAGAAAATAACAACGTGAATTTACAAAACCAAAACAGTACCGTGTGGCCAAAACACTCACACGGAAACAAACACCCACAAACCAAAAGTGAAACCCAGGCTACCTAAGTATGATTCTCAATCAGAGACAACTAACGACACCTGCCTCTGATTGAGAACCATACCAGGCCGAACACAAAAACCAACATAGAAAAACAAACATAGACTGCCCACCCCAACTCACACCCTGACCATACTAAAACAAAGAATCAAATAACAGAACTATGGTCAGAATGTGACAATGGGTGGATACTGCTGATGGTGAAATACACCTGAAAACTTGGTTGTGGGTAACCGTCTGCTCAACCGCTGTGTATGGGGTAAGGATAATTAGAGTTACAATTAGAGAAGGCTAGGGGGGGGGGGAACTTGATAACGTGTGAGATCTTGTCATTGATGATATTATATGGATAACAAACAGTATGTTCTGGGCACCTGGGGGACATTGTTTGGGGAAAAACAGTGTTGTGTTTATTTCAGGGCATCACCGCTTTGTGTGTGTTTCAGTCTCTGGTCGGTATTATACTCACTCAGGATGACGTGTGTGATGACGAAGGCGAATATGAATACAGTGAGGAAGGAGAGGGAGAGGATGAAGAGGTAGAAGAAACGGTAGTTCCTCTTTCCCACACAGTTCCCCACCCAGGGACAGTGGTGGTCAAAACGCTCTGCAGGGGAGGGAGAGAGGGAGAGAGAAGAGAGAGAGAGAGAGAGAGAGAGAGAGAGAGAGAGAGAGAGAGAGAGAGAGAGAGAGAGAGAGAGAGAGAGAGAGGGAGAGAGAGAGAGAGAGAGAGAGAGAGAGAGAGAGAGAGAGAGAGAGAGAGAGAGAGAGAGAGAGAGGGGGAAAGGTACGTTTAGACAAATGTAAATAGAAAAGTGGTCGGACAGAGGGAAGGGAAGGAGTGGAATAGAGACATAAAGAAGAAGAGAGAAGCAGATAGAACAGGGAAATAAAATAGTGGAAAGAGAAAGGGAGAGATGGGGAGAGTAGGTGGTTTAAAAGTCATGCATATGGAGCAGCCATCGAGTTAGTTAGCTTCTCCTATTATTTTCAGGACTACAGTACTCACCCACACAGTTGTCGCACAGGCTGCAGTGCGAGGCCCGCGGGGGCCTGAAGATCTTGCAGGTGAAGCAGTACTTGAGCTTCACCGTCTGCCCGTTGATGACCACCTCTCTGGTCCTCGGGGGCGGCCTGTACCCTGGACCACTGGGGCCGTTAGCCGCGCCTGAGGAGGACCAAACAAGAGCAAGTCAGATTTGGTTCACAAGGGAAGCATATTCCTTTGTTCTCCTATGGTGGATATTCAGTACAGCCTCAGCGCTGTATCTTATTCCTAAAGCACAGCCTGTCCGTTAGGGGCCAGACACGAGTTCCTGTATCCAAGGGGGTTTGAGTTTTGGCCAATTTTCAGGCTCTGTTTTTATTTCCCTGTGATAAACAAAGCAAGTCACGCCATCACATTTCAGGGGCTTCTAAACAGCTTCTACCACCAAGCCATAAGACTCCTGAACATCTAATCAAATGGCTACTCAGACTATTTGCATTGCCCCCCTCCCCCTCTTTTTACCCTGATGCTACTCTCTGTTATTATCTATGCATAGTCACTTTAACAACTCTACCTACATGTACATATTTCCTCAATTACCTCAACTAACCGGTGCCCCTGCACATTGACTCTGTACCGTATGGTGGATGCAACAGAATAAGATTCTTATAACTATGTGTATAATATAATATATGATATATGCCATTTCAACGCTTTTATGGACTTACAGTTTGCATACATTCTACGTATGGGTGGTCCCGGGAAGAACCCACTACCCTGGATTCTTATGCTAACCAACTGAGCCACAGAAGGACCACGTGTTCTACTGAGGATGGGCCACTGGGACTGACAGGAGATTTACCATGTCTTTTGGGTGATAAAACCTAAAGAGCAATCCAGAGCATGAGTTAATGTTTCTGTTCTATATGGTACCAGGGAGACATGGCTCCAGTATGGAGTTAAGAGGGCCAGACACTGGTCTCTATACAATGAAAATAGTTGACACAGCAGATACTGTCTGCTATGAATTACAGGTGTCTTTCGTACAAATCTTAACCTTGTGACCCATTCTATACATCTGTTGTTCGTCATGTAGGTTGAAAGGGGTGTATCTTGGCTATAAAATACCTTTGTACTTTGTCTCGGGGCTCTCAACGAATCATTTGAGCATGAATCGTTGGCCAGCCAACATTATTGTAGAGCACTCAATCGATTCACTTCATATGTGTGTGTTGTATTGACCTGCTCCCTTATTAATAAGCGATTAAAGATTTAGTTTAAGTATAACTCTGACTTGTACGATAGGTTTGTCTCTCCTCATTTAATAGCAAAGAAATGAACCACCACAACCGGTACCCGCTGTACAGTATATAGCTTCGCTACTGTTATTTTACTGCTAACTTTAATTGTTCGTTACTTTCATTCCTTCTTTTTTTAGGTATTTTTCTTAAAACTGCATTGCTGGTTAAGGACTTGTAAAGTAAGTATTTCACCTGTTGTATTCGGCGCATGTGGCAAATAAAATTTGATTTTATTCAATTACGTAGGCTTTCGGAGCTTGATATATCAGTCAGCACATTTTACTGGCTTCCTCACTGATTGATGTATTTTACAGTGGCGGGCCGCTGGGGAATGATGTTTACTTGGCATTACATTATTCATCTGCTCAGCAGGAACTAGCACTCCACTCAGAGATAAGATTCACATACACACACAGACTCACAAGCAAACACTCACATGCGCGCACACACACACACACACACACACACACACACACACACACACACACACACACACACACACACACACACACACACACACACACACACACACACACACACACACACACACACACACACACACGGCCTGCTCTTCAAGCTTGGGGGGCAACACCTCTGCGGCTCTGCATATCGCTTACTCAGCGTCACTTAATTCCCTACTCCCGTGACAGGAGGACTTTTTAAAAATGTGATTTTATTTAACCTTTATTTATTTAGTCAGTTAAGAACTAATTCTTATTTACAATGACGGCCTATCCCGGCCAAACCCTAACCCTCCCAATCACGGGCGGTTGTGATACAGCCTGGAATCAAACCAGGGTCTGTAGTAATGCCTCAAGCACTGAGATGCAGTGCCTTAGACCCCTGCGCCACTCGGGAGCCCCAAAAAACAATACTACTAATAAAATAATACTACTTATAGCTTTTATCGTTTACAGGTAAGGTACTGTAAATGTAATTTACAGACACCTCACAAGTCCTCAACTGGCAGGTTCATGAAATAGTACCCGCAAAACACCAGTCTCAACGTCAACAGTGAAGAGGAGACTGGCCTTCAAGACAGAGTTGCAAAGAAAAAGACATATCTCAGACTGGCCAATAAAAATTAAGATGGGCAAAAGATTAAGTTGGGCAAAAGAACACAGATACTGGAACTCTGCCTAGAGGAACTCTGCCTAGAAGGCCAGCATCCCGGAGTCGCCTCTACACTGTTGACGTTGAGACTGGTGTTTTGTGGGTACAATTTCATGAAGCTGCCAGTTAAACTAGACACTAATGTACTTGTCCTCTTGCTCAGTTGTGCACCGGGGCCTCCCACTCCTCTTTCTATTCTGGTTAGAGCCAGTTTGCACTGCTCTGTGAAGGAAGTAGTACACAGCGTTGTACGAGATCTTCTGTTTCTTGGCAATTTATAGCATGGAATAGCCTTCATTTCTCAGAACAAGAATAGACTGACGAGTTTCAGAAGATAGGTCTTTGTTTATGGCCATTTTGAGCATGTAATCGAACCCACAAATGCTGATGCTCCAGATATTCAACTAGTCTAAAGAAGGCCAGTTGAATTGCTTCTTTAATCAGTAAAAAAGTTTTCAGCTGTGCGACCATAATTGCAAAAGACTATTCTAATGATCAATAAGCCTTTTAAAATTATAAACTTGGATTAGCTAACACAACGTGCCATTGGAACACAGGAGTGATGGTTGCTGTTAATGGGCCTCTGTACGCCTATGTAGATATTCCATAAAAAAATATGCCATCTCCAGCTACAATAGTCATTTACAACATTAACAATGTCTACTCTGTATTTCTGATCAATTTGATGTTATTTTAATCAACATAAAATGTGCTTTCTTTCAAAATCAAGGACATTTCTAAGTGCCCGAAACGTTTGAACAGTAGTGTATAAATACACACAGTACCAGTCAAAAGAACTTATCCTCTGCAGCAGAGGTACTCTGGGTCTTCCTTTCCTGTGGAGGTCCTCATGAGAGCCAGTTTCATCATAGTGCTTGATGGTTTTTGCAACTGTACTTGAAGAAATTCTTGAAACGCTTCGGATTGACTGACCTTCATGTCTTAAAGTAATGATGGATTTTTATTTATTTTTGCTTACTTGAGCTGTTCTTCCCATAATATGGACTTGGTCTTTTACCAAATAGGGCTATCTTCTGTATACCAACCCTACATTGTCACAGCACAACTGATTGGCACAAACGCATTAAGAAGGAGATAAAATCCACAAATGAACTTTTAACAAGGCACACCTGTTAATTGAAATGCATTCCAGGTCATTCAACCTAATTAAGCTGGTTGAGAAAATGCCAAAGCGGTGCAAAGCTGTCATAAACGCAAACGGTGGCTACTTTGAAGAATCTCAAATATAACATATATTTATGATTTGGTTACTACATGAGCCATGTGTTATTTTACTTCACTATATTAGTCTACAATGTACAAAATAGTACAAATAAAGAAAAACCCTTAAATGAGTATGTGTGTCCAAACATTTGACTGGTACTGTATAAATATATAAATATATATATATATATAAATATAAATAGCTCAGTAAAAAAAGAAAAGACTCTTTTCAGGACCCTGTTTTTCAAAGATAATTCGTAAAAATCTAAACAACTTCACAGATCTTCAATGTTAAGGGTTTAAACACTATTTCCCATGCTTGTTCAATGAACCATAAACAAACAATTAATGAACATGCACCTGTGGAACGGTCGTTAAAGCACTAACAGCTTACAGACAGATGGTAGGCAATTAAGGTCACACTTATGAAAACATAGGACACTAAAGAGGCCTTTCTACTGACTCTGATAAAACACCAAAAGAAAGATGCCCAGGATCCCTGCTCATCTGCGTGAACGTGCCTTAGGCATGCTGCATGGAGGCATGAGGACTGCAGATGTGCCCAGGGCAGTAAATTGCAATGTTTGTACTGTGAGACATCTAAGACAGCACTACAGGGAGACAGGACGGACAGCTGATCGTCCTCGCAGTGGCAGACCATATGAAACAACACCTGCACAGGATCGGTACATCTGAACATCACACCTGCGGGACAGGTACAGGACGGCATCAACAACTGCCCGAGTTACACCAGGAACGCACAATCCCTCCATCAGTGCTCAGACTGTCTGCAATAGGCTGAGAGAAGCTGGACTGAGGGCTCGTAGGCCTGTTGCAAGGCAGGTCCTCACCAGACGGTTTTGTCTCACCAGGGGTGATGGTTGGATTTGTGTTTATCATCGAAGGAATGAGCATTACACAGAGGCCTGTACTCTGGAGTGGGATCGATTTGGAGGTGGAGGGTGTGTCAAGGTCAGGGGCGGTGTGTCACAGCATCATCGGACTGAGTTTATTGTCATTGCAGGCAATCTCAAAGCTGTGCGTTACAGGGAAGACATCCTCCTCCCTCATGTGGTACCCTTCCTGCAGGCTCATCCTGACATGACCCTCCAGCATGACAATGCCACCAGCCATACTGCTCGTTCTGTGCGTGATTACCTGCAAGACAGGAATGTCAGTGTTCTGCCACAGCCAGAGAAGAGCCCGGATCTCAATCTCATTGAGCACGTCTGGGACCTGTTTGATCGGAGGGTGAGGGCTAGGGCCATTCCCCCCTGAAATGTCCGGGAACTTGCAGGTGCCTTGGTGGAAGAGTGGGGTACCATCTCACAGCAAGAACTGGCAAATCTAGTTCAGTCCATGAGAAGTGCACTGCAGTACTTAATGCAGCTGGTGGCCACACCAGATACTGACTGTTCCTTTTAATTTTCACCCACCCTTTTTTCAGGGACACATTATTCCATTTCTGTTAGTCACATGTCTGTGGAATTTCTTCAGTTTATGTCTCAGTTGTTGAATCTTGTTATGTTCATACAAATACTAACACATGTTAAGTTTGTTGAAAATCAAATCATATATATATATACAATTAAAGTCGGAAGTTTACATACACTTAGGTTGAAGTCATTAAAACCCATTTTCAACCACTCCACACATTTCTTGTTAACAAACTATAGTTTTGGCAAGTCGGTTAGGACATCTGTTTTGTGCATGACAAAAGTCATTTTTCCAACAATTGCTTACAGACAGATTATTTCACTTATAATTAATTGTATAACAATTCCAGTGGATCAGAAGTTTACATACATTAAGTTGACTGTGCCTTTAAAATTAAACAGCTTGGAAAATTCCAGAAAAGGATATCATGGCTTTAGAAGCTTCTGATAGGCTAATTGACATCATTTGAGTCAATTGGAGGCCTACCTTCAAACTCAGTTCATCTTTCTTTGACTTCATGGGAAAATCAAAAGAAATCAGCCAAGGCCTCGGAAAAATATTGTAGACCTCCACAAGTCTGGTTCATCCTTGGGAGCAATTTCCAAACGCCTGAAGGTACCACGTTCATCTGTACAAATAATAGTACGTAAGTATAAACACCATGGTACCACACAGCCGTCATACCACTCAGGAAGGAGACACATTCTGTCTACTAGAAATGAACATACTTTGATGAGAAAAGTGCAAATCAATCCCAGAACAACTACAAAGGACCTTGTGAAGATGCTGGAGGAAACAGGTACAACAGTGTCTATATACACAGTAAAACGAGTCCTACATTGACATAACCTGAAAGGCCGCTCAGCACGGAAGAAGCCACTGCTCCAAAACCGCCATAAAAAAGCCAGACTATGTTTTGTAACTGCACATGGGGACAAAGATTGTACTTTTTGTTGAAATGTCCTCTGGTATGATCAAACAAAAATAGGACTGTTTGGCCATAATGACCACCGTTATGTTTGGAGGAAAAACGGGGAGGCTTGCAAGCCGAACAACACCATCCCAACCGTGAAGCACGGGGGTGGCAGCACCATGTTGTGGGGGTGCTTTGCTGCAGGAGGGAATGGTGCACTTCACAAAATAGATGGCATCATGAGGGAAGAACATTATGTGGATATATTGAAGCAACATCTCAAGACATCAGTCCGGAAGTTAAAGCTTGGTCGCAAATGGGTCTTCTAAATGGACAATGACCCCAAGCACACTTCCAAAGTTGCAGCAAAATGGCACAAGGACAAGAAAGTCAAGGTATTTGAGTGGCCATCACGAAGCCCTGACAACAATCCTATAGAATATTTGTGGGCAGAACTGAAAAAGTGTGTGCGAGCAAGGAGACCTTGCTCAGTTACACCAGCTCTGTCAGGAGGAATGGGCCAAAATTCACCTAACTTGTGGGAAGCTTGTGGAAGGCTACCTGAAACGCTTGACCCAGGTTAATCCATTTAAAGACAATGCTACCAAATACTAATTGATTGTATATAAACCTCTGACCCACTGGGAATGTGATGAAAGAAATAAAAGTTTAAATAAATAATTCTTAGACACGTGATGCCGCGGAGCTGAGCAGACGTTGACAAACCGAGCCCTTCAAAGTTATTCTATTTTTACCTAAATAACAACGTTGGAACAATATTCTAACATCGGCTGATAAATTGTCAAGTACTTACCTTCCCAAAGAGCCATGGACCTCCGACCGAGAGGCAAGAAGGACGACCAAAACGTCGTTGATTCCCAATATAACGATAACGCTACAGCTAGCAAGATTAGCATTAGCCCTCATAACTCAGACGACAGTTCCAGACTGTTGCTCTCAGCAGCCTCTTGCGAGCCTGCCGACATGCTGGCTACTCTCCTCCGGGAAATTCAGGATGGTAACAGAGGTCTTTCTCTGAAAATCGATAAGAAATCGGCTGAACTCCATTCTTCCATTGACGACCTGAAATCCTCCATGAATGATCTCCTTTTGAGAACGACTGAGGCAGAGCTGCGCATTAGCACAGTTGAAGATACCATCGCTAGACATGACCAGGTCTTGACACAACTGCAAAAGGACAATGCCTACCTCAAAAACAAAGTAGATCAGATGGAGAACCAGAGTAGACGTAGTAATATCCGTGTGGTGGGATTGAAAGAGGACAGCGAGGGTCGTGACCCGGTCCGTTTCTTCACTCAATGGATCCCGGAGGTCCTAGGCATAATCAACTTCACCAAGCCGCTGGAAATCGAACGCGTCCACAGAACATCAGTGCCGAAACCCCGGCCAGATGAGCCCCCATGAGCCGTCCTGATCAGGTTCCTCCGTTTCCAAGACAGATAGAAAATACTGCAAAGGGGACATCGCCATCGATGGGAAGAGGGTCAGCCTTTTCCCGGATATGAGCGCGGACCTCGCCAGACGCCGCAAGCAGTTCAGACCTGCCGCCAAAGCACTGAAGGAGAAGAACATCACCGGCTACCTCATCCACCCTGCGCGGATGAAAGTTCAGTACAAAGGCCGAAGCCATCGCTTCAACACACCGGGAGAAGTGCACACTTTTCTCAAAGAACTGAGCAACGTCTGGGCCAGGACGGTCTCTCTGGGGGATAAAATGCAGTTAGTTGGTTTTCTCTTATCCGGATTGAACTGCTGGTATCTCCCGGTCACTTTAATTGATTTGTATATTTTCAACTAACCGTATCTTTCCGGGGTGAGTTCTATTACATTTACAGGAGAGTATATTTTGGTTTAGTCCATACCTACTGGGCGAAGCAATAAGTGGGTTTAGGCGCACTGCTTTCCCCCTCATTTATGTTAATCTTTCGTAAAGAGACTCAAGCAGCCCTTACCGTGGGCAGTAAATATTCAGCCATAAATATCTATTCACAACGTTTGTTTTCAATTTAGAGAGCTCGCAGGTTTTAGTTTACGCCAAGGTTTAGCTAGTAAGAGCAAGATGGAAAGCGAGCAGCAACGTATCTCTACAAGTGTATTCATGTTTGATTGTTGGGACTGTTGTTCTAGTCTGACAATCGGGGTGGGTGGGATTTTTATTTATTTATTTTTCTTCCTTTTTTCTATGTTTATTGTTTCCTTCGTAAAGAGACACACAGGTCACTTTTGTGCTCAAACCAACGTTGAAACATTTCCTAATTATCTGCATATGATAGATTTCTATTCAGTTACATATTTGAAACCCAACCTATGCTTAATCCACTAAAATATGTCACATTCAACGTAAAAGGTTTTAACAGCCCGATTAAAAGGAAAAGAGTCTATACATACCTTAAGAAATTAAAGGCTGACATTGTGTTTTTACAAGAAACACATCTTACAGCCAGTGAACACAAGAAATTGAAGAGGGAATGGGTAGGACAAGTTTTTGCATCCTCTTTTAACTAACCAAAGCAAGAGGAACTGCAATTTTGATAAGTAGACACATCCCCTTCTGCGTCAACAACACCATCTCTGATCCCTCTGGCAGGTTTGTTTTGGTGCAGGGGCATATGTTTTCAGAGTCTTGGACCCTATTGAATATTTATGCTCCTAACTTCGATGACCATATGTTTATTCAGAATGTCTTCCTTCAGGTTGCTCAAGCACCACCAGGATGGCTACTGGTTGGAGGAGATTTTATTTTTTGCTTAGATACAGTTCTTGATAGATCTTCTGATAAACCCTTTCTTACCAAAGCCGGCAAGCTCACCATGTCATTCATGAAAGATCTCAATTTACTTGACATCTGGAGACAGTTGCACCCACAGGATAGGGACTACTCTTTTTATTCACACCCACACAAGACACACACACGCATAGATAACTTTTTACTTTCGACACAACTGTTTCATAGACTGTTAGATGTCGAGTATCTCCCCAGATTGCTTAGTGACCATTCTCCTCTGGTATTATCAATCTCCATTCCTACCAAGGTAAATGGAGCATATAGATGGAGACTACATTCTACACTTCTAAAGCAACCTGAATTTGGTGCATTCATCAAAGAGCAGATCAATATTTTTACTTTGACAAACAAACCCTCTGCTCCTGACAGCTTCATTCTTTGGGACACATTGAATGCCTACCTGAGGGGACAGATTATTTCCTATACTAAAGGGCTGAAGAGAAAACACGGTGCGGAACTGAGTGCTCTTGAATCTGAAATCTCCGAGCTAGAGAAAACCTACCAAAGAGGCCCGACTAAAGATCTATACAGGCTTTTGGTAAATAAAAAACTTAAATATAATATTCTGAACACATATCAAGCTGAGAGGGCCATCACTAAATCAAAACAGCGTTATTATGAGCTTGGAGAGAAAGCTCACAAAGTATTGGCATGGCAACTGAAAGCAGAGGAAAGTAAGAGGACAATTAATGCCATAGAAACTCTCACTAAAGAGATATCTTTCGACCCTACTGAAATTAATAATACTTTTAAGAAATACTATGAAGACCTCTACACTTCCCAATCAAGCGATGATCTATCAGAGATAGACTCCTTTCTCTCCTCTCGCAACCTCCCATGCCTGTCAGGGGAAGACAGCGAGCGCCTGAGTGAACACTTCTCAGTCCCTGAATTGTTGGAGGCCATTAAATCCTTACCTTCTAATAAATCTCCTGGGGAGGATGGCTTCCCTCCAGAGTTCTATAAAGAATTTAGGGAGCTGTTGGTCCCCTACCTCATGGAGGTACTTAAAAAAGCCAGAGAAGACAACTGCTTTCCAGAGTCCTTCTCTCAAGCAGTGATTACTGTAATCCACAAGAAAGGGAAAAACACGCTAAAGTGCACCTCCTATAGACCAATCTCTCTCCTTAACACAGATTGTAAACTGGTCACCAAGATGCTATCTAAGAGACTGGAGTAATGTCTTCCACTGTTGGTCAACCCAGATCAGACTGGCTTCATAATTAATAGATTGTCCTCCAATAATCTCAGAAGGTTCTTTGATATAATTCACCTTGCTAACAAAAACAAAATACCTGGTGTCGCAGTCTCCCTCAACGCTGAAAAGGCCTTTGATAGGGTTGAATGGCCATACCTCTTTCGCGTCTTGGAAAAGTTCGGTTTAGGTACCGTGTTTGTAAATTTGATAAAATCACTCTACAAATCTCCTAAAGCTAGGATTGCTACCAATGGGATTACTTCCTCCTCTTTCCCTCTTTATAGGGGGAACAGACAAGGTTGCCCAATTAGCCCCCACCTCTTTGCCCTCGCCATCGAACCGTTGGCTGAGGCTATTAGAACGTGCCCTGACATACATGGCTTTGAGGTGGGCCCCCATACCCATAAATTATCACTCTTTGCGGACGACCTTATCTTATTCCTAACAAACCCAGAACACTCCCTCTCTCACTTGCAGATCCTACTACAGTGTTATAGTTCTTTCTCTGGATATAAGGTCAATCTTGATAAAAGCGAACTCTTACCGTTGTCTGTCTTTGACCATCATACCATCAAGCACAAGTTTCCTTTTAGATGGTCAGCAGCATTTTTTTCCTCTCTCGACAAGCTGACCAGACGGTTTATCTGGCACGGCAAAACCCCTATGGTTGGCCTGGATAAACTGACCCTTGATTACAGTCAAGGGGGCTTAAACCTCTCCAATTTCAGAATGTACTACTGGGCTGCACAGTCTAGGTTTCTGGCTCAGAGGTTTGACAATGGTCCCTCTCCCTCATGGTTGAACATTGAAAAGCTTGAGGTAAATGATGACACTGGGGCAGATTTGTTTTACAAATGGGACAGAAAATCTATAAAAACTATCACAGACAACCCTTTAATCATACATTCTGTCCTGGCATGGTGCAAACTGCATGAGCTGTTCGGACGAGGGGGATTCCTTTCCCCTAAAACCCCTTTATGGAACAATAGATTGATCCCTATGTTTCTCCAGAATAGTAACTTTAGACCATGGTCTGATAAGGGGATCACTCTTCTGGAACATTGTTACGAGGAGGGAGTTCTTATGTCTTTTGATCAGCTGAAACAGAAATACCACTTGCCTAACAGGGACTTCTTTAGCTACCTACAACTACGAAACTTTATTAGGGTGACTCTCAAGGGACAATGGAACCTACCTAAGATGTCACCTATTGAACAACTCTGCCACGCAGACCAACCACTGTTCAAGACCATTTCCCGTGTTTACAATGCTCTTATGTCAGGACTAACACTGCCTGGGCTAGATAAACCCCGACTTAGATGGGAGAGAGATCTGGGTATTGATCTTGATGAGGATCTATGGAGTGACCTGTGCAGGGATGGGGTTACATCCACATTGAACTCCAGATACAGACTGATCCAGTTTAATTTTCTCCATCAGCTCTATATCACCCCATCTAGACTGCACAGGTTCAACCCAGATATCTCCTCCCTATGTTTTAGATGTGGCTCAGATGAAGGAACATTCCTCCATTCCACTTGGCAGTGTTCAAAACTACACGATTTCTGGCAGGGGGTCTGCGATACCATATCCTCAATTCACGGGGTTGCATTCCCTTTAGAACCGGAGGTCTGCCTACTGGTTAACTTTACTAACACCAATCTTAGGCAAAGCCATACTATAAAGCTAACAGAAATATTGCTAGCGATTGCCAAGAAATGTATTGCCTTGAAATGGAAATTGGATTCCTCCCTGCCAGTTGCAATGTGGCTTTCGGAAGTTAATAGTTGTATCCCTTTGGAGAAAATCACTTACTGCTTGAGGAATAAGTTAAAGACATTTTACAGAATTTGGCAACTTTTTATTGACTATATGGAGAATCTCCCCCCACATCTCATTGATTGAATCTATATATAATCCTCACATAATGTTTCACACGTAATGTATATTATGTAGCCTACGGCATTGTCTCGTTATTTAAAAAAAAAAGTTTTAAAATATATTTTTTATTTTTTTATTTTTTATTATTGTATGATTGTTTATATAACTATAATTATAATTTATTTTTGCTACATTCGTCTGTTACTGTCACTTTGTCCTATCGTTGTCTAATATCTTTTCACTTTTGTTTTGAATGTTCTTAATTGGAAAATGCCAAAAAATAAAAATAAAATAAAAAAAATAATAAAAAAATAATAATAATTCTCTCTACTATTATTCTGACATTTGACATTCTTAAAATAAAGTGGTGATCCTAACTGAATTGTTAAAAACTGAGTTTAAATGTATTTGGTTAAGGTGTATGTAAACTTCCGACTTCAACTGTGTGTGTGTGTATACAGTGGGGCAAAAAAGTATTTAGTCAGTCACCAATTGTGCAAGTTCTCCCACTTAAAAAGATGAGAGAGGTCTGTAATTTTCATCATAGGGACACTTCAACTATGACAGACAAAATATCCCTCGCCCTCCATTTTGTAAATCCGACCACAACTATATCCTCCTGATTCCTGCTTACAAGCTAGAATTGAAGCAGGAAGCACCAGTGACTCAGTCTATAAAAAGTGGTCAGATGAAGCAGATGCTAAATTACAGGACTGTTTTGCAGGTGTCTTCACTGACATTTTCAACATGTCCCTGATTGAGTTTCTAATACCAACATGTTTCAAGCATACCACCATAGTCCCTGTGCCCAAGAACACAAAGGCAACCTGCCTAAATGACTACAGACCCGTAGCACTCACGTCCGTAGCCATGAAGTGCTTTGAAAGCACTGAGCCATGAAAAGCTTTGAAACCCTAGACCCACTCCAATTTGCATACCGCCCAAACAGATCCACAGATGATGCAATCTCTTGCACTCCACACTGCCCTTTCCCACCTGGACAAAAGGAACACCTATGTGAGAATGCTATTCATTGACTACATACAACTCAGCGTTCAACACCATAGTACCCTCAAAGCTCATCACTAAGCTAAGGATCCTGGAACTAAACACCTCCCTCTGCAACTGGATCCTGGACTTCCTGACAGGCCGCCCCCAGGTGGTGAGGGTAGGCAGCAATACATCTGCCATGCTGATCCTCAACACTGGAGCCCCCCAGGGGTGCGTGCTCAGTCTCCTCCTGTACTCCCTGTTCACCCACGACTGCATGGCCAGGCACGACTCCAACACCATCATTAAGTTTGCAGACGACACAACAGTGGTAGGCCTGATCACTGACAACGACGAGACAGCCTATAAGGAGATCAGAGACCTGACCGGGTGGTGCCAGAATAACAACCTATCCCTCAACGTAACTAAGGATAAGGAGATGATTGTGGGCTACAGGAAAAGGAGGATTGAGTACGCCCCCATTCTCATCGACGGGGTTGTAGTGGAGGAGGTTGAGAGCTTCAAGTTCCTTGGTGTCCACATCACCAACAAACTACAATGGTCCAATCACACCAAGACAGTCGTGAAGAGGGCATGACAAAGCCTATTCCCCCTCAGGAAACTAAAAAGATTTGGCATGGGTCCTGAGATCCTCAAAAGGTTCTCCAGCTGCAACATCGAGAGCATGACCCCAAGCACACTTACCAGGCAGTGGTTGCATCACTGCCTGGTATGGCAATTGCTCGGCCTCTGACCGCAATGCACTACAGAGGGTAGTGCGTACGGCCCAGTACATCACTGGGGCAAAGCTGCCTGCCATCCAGGACCTCTACACCAGGCGGTGTCAGAGGAAGGCCCTAAAAATTGTCAAAGACCCCAGCCACCCCAGTCATAGACTGTTCTCTCTACTACCGCATGTGCTTCTACACCTGCATTGCTTGCTGTTTGGGGTTTTAGGCTGGGTTTCTGTACAGCACTTTGAGATATCAGCTGATGTACGAATACATTTGATTTGATTTGATGGCAAGCGATACCGGAGTGCCAAGTCTAGGACAAAAAGTATTCTCAACAGTTTTACCCCCAAGCCATAAGACTCCTGAACAGGTAATCAACTGGCAACCCAGACTATTTACATTGTGTGCCTCCCCCAACCCCTCTTTTACGCTGCTGCTACTCTCTGTTTATCATATATGCACAGTCACTTTAACTATACTTTCATGTACATATGTACATACTACCTCAATTTGGCCGACCAACCAGTGCTCCCACACATTGCCTAACCGGGCTATCTGCATTGTGTTCCAGCCAACCCCTCTTTACGTTACTGCTACTCTCTGTTCATCATATAAGCATAGACACTTTAACCATATCTACATGTACATACTACCTCAATCAGCCCGACTAACCGGTGTCTGTATGTAGCCTCACTACTGTTATTTTACACTGTCTTTTTACTGTTGTTTTTATTTCTTTACTTAACTATTGTTCACCTAATACCGTTTTTACACTGTTGGTTAGAGCCTGTAAGTAAGTATTTCACTGTAAGGTCTACTACACCTGTTGTATTTGGCGCACGTGACAAATAAACTTTGATTTGAAGTACAGTTCATTATTACTATGCATATTATCCCTTGCACATCTGTTCTGCTTTTTTTTCTGGAGGAGGAAATTGAAAATATCTAGCCAACTCTGTATGCCTTCATTTAAAAAGGAGGATACTTTAAACAGGGTTTCATTGCCATCACTCAGCATCACTGCCTTCCTTGGACAAGTATTTTCATACACTGTGCCACTGGTTTATTGTTTAATATAAACTGAGTGTATAAAGTTAACTATGAAGATTTTAAAGTGGCTGTAAAGTAACTTTGGATCAAAGTTTCAGGCAACATCATGCGTCAATGTGGTGAACATCTGTGGGACTGAGATTTAGCCTAAATATTTAACCACGACTTTGTGTACATGAAAAACAAGACATTGACAGTGGTGGTGACGGCAGTTGCGTTGGGACAGAGCATACATTATGCATATTGGGGAAAGGGAAGGAGATCACTTGCTGTCACTTCAGATGCCGTTCTTATACACAGAGGATTGTGAATGCATTTAACAACAAGCCTCCTGCTGGAAGACAGTGCAGGAATGATGAGATGTGTATATAAAGGAGAGGAGAAAAACAAACAAACACACACACACACACACACACACACACACACACACACACACACACACACACACACACACACACACACACACACACACACACACACACACACACACACACACACACACACACACACACACACACACACACACACACACACACACACACAGTGCAAGAGAGAGATGAAGCAGATATCAGACAGAAGGATTTGTTTGACTGCAAGTGAGTTGTGGGAAGCAGCAAATAAAGCAGCTTAGAATTGAAAACATATTGAGCTGCTCGAAAGCAAGCATTTGTTGTGAGCGAGACTGGAGAGAGGGAGCGACAAAGACCAAAAGAGAGGGAAAGAAAGTCGTTTGAAGGAGTTTAGAGGTTGCAAGAGCTAGTGAAGGTTGTGAAACAGACAATAGGACTAGACTACTTCTCCAAAAGTTCCCCGCTTTTTTCAGTGCAGGCCTGTAATATCACTTTTCATCAACGTTTAATAAACAAAATGTCATTCTTGTTTACAGGTATGATTTTGATGGCAATTAGTACCAATTTCGCTGTTTGTAGAGTTGACCACACAGTACTGAACCTCCAGATCCTCTACTAGAGGATGTGTGGATGTTGTTTCTAGTGCATCACATTGGGACCGGCCACAGACTGTAAACAACCGAATTGAGTAAATATAACAGTGAATTACTTCTACCCTTCCTCAATGGCTGATTAAAACACTGTTGATGTGGTGAGACATAGAAGTGTGTCCCAAATGGCACCCTAATCCCTATATAGTGCACTACTTTTGACTGGAGCCCTATGGTAGTGCACTACGCGGGGAATAGGGGGCCATTTGTGACGGAACCACGAGAGACGCTTTCTCTCCTTGCTCTAAGAAAGCTGGAGTTAGATAAACAGAGCAAACAATGCCCAAATTTGGTCATTCTCTTAGTACTGGATATTTTGTGATTGACAAGTCTATTCTGGAATGCTGTATTCACAGAAAAAAAAGAGTTCCAAAAATACATCCAGATTGTTCTGTCTGTATAGCACAGCTTTTCCTCATTGAAAATCACTGACTGATTCTTCTTGGAACGCATTGGATTGGACATCTCGTAACAAAACGGAACTAGTGGCTTGCTCCTGTGATAGAGGGTTGCATTCCAAATAGCACCCTATTCCCTACATATTGCACTACTTTTGACCAGAGCCCTATGAGCCCTGGTCAAAAGTAGTGCACTATACAGGGAATATGGTACCATTTGGGACTCTGATGAGATATTTTCTAGATTGAACACTAAAACGAGGCCTTTGGTCAGACTGTTTGAACAACATGCCATTGGTGCTCAGGGTAAAGCACCTCTCAAAGCTGATGTCATCTCCAAACATAAACAACACTGAATACCTTATAATCTCACACGTGAACACAGACACCAAAGGCGGTTAGAGGCCGCATGTGATTGGCTCGATCCAAACCGTTTGACAGTGGTCAGGGGAAGTTCACGTTGACCTCAAATCTATCTGCCTCATTAGCTGAACACAAACAAGGAGAATAAACAGCATCAGAGACTCTGAGTGCAGAGTCCTGCCTGGTCCAAGTCCCAAAATGCACCCTATTCCCTATATAGTGCACTACTTTTGACCAGGACCTTGGACTACTTTTGACCAAAACCCACCTCTGGTCAAAAGTAGTATACTACTCACATACACTATATAGGGAATAGGGTGCCATTTGGGAAACCATCCCCTGGACCGTCAGGAAACGACGGTCTATTACCTATTTACCTATCTAGTTACCTATTTGTCTCTCCAGGTCGGCAGCCTCGTCGGGCGTGGCGCGGGGCAGGACCCCCGGGTCACTGAAGCTGGCCCTGAAGAGCATCCCCAGCACAAAGAAAAACAACACCCCTCCGATCACTGGGATGGCTGGGGTCAGGTTGGACGCCAGGAACGGACAGCTGCACGAGAGAAGATAAAAAGAAAGGTTTAAGAATGGAAAAGTATGTCGGCCTAATTGGTAGTTGTTCTTAGTGTGGTCTCTGTATTTGAGTGGGTGGAATGTTTACAACTAATAGAACTGTTAGGACAAACAGACATGCACGCACACACACACACAGACACGCACAGACAGTAATTATTTGATTAGCAAACTCACTTATCCCAATCCCAGTGTTTTCGTCATGAACAGATGGTCAGTGCAATCACATTAAAGCACTACTGTCATGTCCTTTGTATCTGACTTCATTAGGTGACAAGACAAGAGGGCCAGGGCCAATGAGTGATGGCCTTCCTGGAAAGTGAAAATGAATAGCCTGCTTTTCAGTGGCACAATTCAACACACCTCTGGTGAAAAGTAGTGCACAATTTTATACTCCTGAGACCCAGCATTTCATTTTTGTCTTCTCTCGTGAACGTCAGTTTTTGGTCTGTATCTCTGAGGCCATATAAGCCACAGTATTCAGTGAGATGTGTGTCGGTGTGACCTTGACAACTTTATCTTCTTGGTTCTTAAAAAAATGTCTGCCATCAAAATTAGCATATATGATAGAAATTTGAAAATAAGTTTGATTAATTAATTACACACACTCCTTCGATATAAAGTTGTTTTTGATGAAAATTAAAACGTGTCAGTGTGTCACTTTCATGAGGTTGGAGTAATAACATGTTCAACTACTTAATACATCAAATCTAGGTTGTGCCTTTCTTTAGTTTAAGAAAATGAACAACTTAAGAAGAATTGTTCACTTCTCTCATTGACGTCTCAAACCCCGGCCTGGTCTGTTTCGCCTGTTTTGCAAGCGTTCCCGGAAGTCTAGCTATGTTGCGCCTCTGGGTTTAGAAACTCTGTGCTTTAATGTAAATGTTTTCATGTTTACATCCTAATGACCACGATAGAGGACAATTTTGCACATACAATAAAAGATAAATAACAATATTTTCAAACTTTTTTTATTCGTACAATGTTGTTTTCCACCCCAAACACTTCTTATGTAAAAAAAAAAAAAGTGTATCCCAAACGTATTTTTTCTTTCGGGTCTAGGGAATATGGGGCCATTTGGAATGCATCCACTGACTGAAATCTACTGGCCTAGGGCTGAGAAGAAAAACAATTTCCAAGCATCTTACTCGACTGGCATCCGTGACAAAGCCATGAAATTAAAGCTATGCCCTTGTGTTTATTTTCACATTATTTATAGATATGAACAGAGGCTCCTTTCTTCTCTTCTCAAAGCCTGCTGCTGTCTGGGTATCTAGTAGCACATTCTATACATATGGCAATGGTATGTCGCAACGTGAATTTTACCATACAAAGGGCATGACCTTCTGTGCAATTTAAAATATATATATAAAGTAAAAGTAAGTATTGTCTGAGCCAGAAAAGCTCCTGCCCTGTCGGCCAATCTCCTGTTTATAGCGTGAGGTAGCATTATGTACGCTACAAGTACACCCCTTGGACTGGGCGCTTTCCATAACTATGTTATGGCCTTAAATGCATTTTTCCATTCAAATATAATGACCTCCCACAACAACAGTCACTGGCTGTCTGCTGTGGATTCAGCTCTAATGTAAATAGTACACTCCAGGAAGCCCCCGATACGATATTATCACGATGCAGGTACGATTTGTATTGCGATTCTATTAGGGCTGACCCGAGATTTCATTTCGTTTGCGGTTGCAAATTTATCAAAAATATGTCATGCCCGATGTCCACCAGATGCATGTGTTTTGTTTTATCGAATGTCTAACCCGCCTTTTATGTACCTGAGGTACATGTACTTCGCTTTTCAACTCTCTAAAAGCTAGGCAGTTGGAATCTGTGTGTACTCCCGTTTGTACCACCGCACGGTAAAAGCAACACACAAGTTGAAAATATTGAATGAATGTAGTACACAGAACGCAGCCTAGTGAGGCACCTCGAACGTAATGTTGCGGACTGCTCCATTGAAAATGAATGACATCCGCCGGAAAGCAAGACTATGGTGCATCTGGTGGACATTTAGAGTGGACTAATTCATTGCGGAGGCCGCGGGGATGGCTCCGTCCATTTCTCTGCACAAGGCGCGTCTCTCTCTGGCCGGTTTGTGCACATCCATTGTTTCATAACTTAATTGTGTGAATTATTAGCCCTTTTATTGTTAGAGACTATCAATTCCTCATTACATATATCACCAGTAATACATTTACCGTTAATTCCCATATTTTCTCATCTACAATGTTTGTTTGGTTACAGTCATTTCTGTTAATGCATACAGTCGTTTACCGTTCTCATCGTCGGAGTGGACATGTTGTTTCCAGAGCTCACAACCTATGCTACACTTGTGAGAAACAAGTTTTGGTTTATTTCATTCCATTTACGAGTTGTCAATTTATGAATTGTCTTTTTTTTGTTGCGCTCCTGTCAATGTTGAGTAAAGACGAGCACCTGATTACGCATAGAAGTAAGCTTAGGCTACCTGGCCTGCGCGCAAATGTACACATTTGGGGATGTCTGATAGTTTTCCTGATTGTCTTAACTCACCACTGTTAATGAGCTGTGGAGCTTCGCAAAGTATTTTTTTCTTCGCCTCAAACAGCAAGTAAACCAAGTCTGTTTTTTTACATCCATTGAGAATGATATACAATAGCTCCTCAATGTATTTGACAATTCTTACCAGCTCTCTCCCTTATAACCACCAAGCCTCGGTGTGAAAGGGGAAAATATCATACAGTGAAAACGTCATAAAATACCTGATTACGCTACTTTCTTATCCCTTGCGAAGTTCTGCAAATACAGCGGTGTCTGTCTGGAGCTCACTGCAGGGGTAAACTGAGGGCCCAGAATAGTTGATACAATGTTTCGAGTTTGCTAGAGCGACCTGAGGGCCGGACCCAGTTGATAGTTGATATGAACTTGCAGTTTAATAGATGATATGTTTCAAGTTCGATGCAGACAGGCAGAGTAGAGAGATGAATGTGATTGAAAGAACATGAACAAATCTCCATGTGTAGCCAATGTGATTTAGGGCTATAGGATATTTCTTTTTAAATCATGATATTTTCTACCTACAATGTTTTTATTTGTTGGCTTTATGGATGCATTTTTAATACCCATAATAGTACAAAAATACGTTATTATAATTGAAGTGTTCCACGGAAATGTGTATATGAAAATCATAACTGGCATGCAGATCGGTTAGAAATTGTAAGATAAATTGTGCATGTGGGGAAAAAAAAACAATAAATTGTCAAGTTAGCACTCCCCATGAAAAAGCTTTCCGACCCCTGGTGTAGCCTATTACCAGCAACTCCAGGAGCATAATGGCAACATCTGTGAAGGCCAGCAGGACCAGGAGGGTCAGGAACAGTTTTTTTCCTTGGGGTTATCTTGATCTCTGGCTCCCTCGAGTCATTTGTGTGTCTTGTTTGAATTATTTATTCAAACAGTGCACTTAAAGCATCAAGCTCAGTGCATATAGTTGAGTTTATTAAAACACATAGGGTGTGTCTATATATATATAAAAAAAATGGTGCAATTTTGACCAATTGAATGGTCGAAAGAACAGACAACATTTTGGTCTGGGACAGCCCTAGATTCTATATGTATTACGATTCGATATGGCAATTTCAATGCAATTCACTGTTCCAAACATTGGTCACTATATTTCTCCTGTAGATGGTCAAGAGAGAGTCATGAGAAAATGAGTTTGATCAGTCATGGACATAAGTACTCAAAACATATTAGCTCACCATTTAAAGTGGAAATCTGCAGCTCAAACAATAACAAAACAGTTTCCAAGCCACTATTTTGGTAGAACACTGAGGGATGGGGCTAGAGAAATGTAACCACTCTCAAACTCATGGACAGAGTTATGGATACAAGGACCGACCATCCACGATATCAAAATGATACAGTGTTTGTTTATATTTACCTAGTTTACAAACAAAGACAAAAAACAAGCTTATATTTTGGGTTCTGATGGGGTAGGACAGTTGAACTAAGCTCATAGGCATCTAAGTTATATTCTTCAAGAATCAACTGGTATATATCATCCATTTAAAGGTCTAAAAAAATGGGCGCAGCAACTGCAGATTGCCCCTTTAACGGTAAGATCTTAGCGAAATAAAGAAACGTTTTTTTTTCATTTTATTTTTTGAATCAACACTTTGTCATATAAATTGATATCGTAAAAAAATGATACTGCTGTATCAATTTTTCCCACATCACTAATATCTTACCTTCAGCACTCTGGTCGATATCTTTAAAACATCCATTAGGACTGATGATCCATATTCTTAGGCAACCTTACCATTAAGAACTTAACCTCTGTCTGCAAGACTGAGTGAGAGGACAGAGAGACTGGTCCTAGGGGTTAGTAAGAACAGCCCCAGATCCTGTTATTCTGGGCTTGGTGGGGAGATTCATCAAATACTCCACTATGGCTCCTCTCACAAGACTTAAGTCATTCTCAGATCATGGCTATGTCCCAAATGGCATCTTGGTCAAAACTACTGCACTGTGTAGTAAGTAGGGTGCCATTTGGGACGCAACCCATAATATAACCGTTTGGGAAAGATTTGGAATGTTCCTTCCTAAATTAGATTGAGTATTATCTATTATACAACAATTTGATTAGAATAAGGATTGGATGTCCATTCATATTTTAGTGGGTACAATATCCAAATCTTTCATGAAATAACCCCATGTAGGTTCCCTTAATAAAGTGGGGGTGTTGAGCTCAGGTTTGATTAATTGGTTTCAGGTTATAGCCTAGGCAGTGAGGGTAGAGGAGCACCTCTAAACTATATTAAATCTTAAATGGTAGTAGTCATGAAGTGAAATACCATGCTTTTATCCACTTACTGCTGCATAGTCAGTGTTGACTGATATGAGTGCAGTATAGCTGCCACTTTAGCACTGTGAGGCGGCTACACTGGAATTAAATTAGACCGAAACCCAGAGACCTTATCAGTCTGTCATAATTGTGATTGGAAATAGCTGCAGAAAGTTTCCAAGTAGTAGCTTAGTCCTTCCTTTTTTTTGTCCTTCTGAGGAGGAGGTTATCAACCAAGAAGACGTGGATGATTTTAAGGCAGCCCCCCGCACCTCTCTGATTCAGAGGGGTTGGGTTAAATGCGGAAGACACATTTCAGTTGAAGGCATTCAGTGTTATACAACTGACTAGGTATACCCCTTTCCCAATGTTGTTGGCATTTTACCCAAAACAGAGATAATTGTCAGAGGGCTTGAATCTGGTGAATCTGGCACACAGTGGAGGGAAAGGTTGGGTAGGGACATAGTAGCGAGTCTTTCAATCTACAGTATATAGCTGCATTGCTCTATCCCACTGCCTTTGTAAAATGACTGTGCCCTTGGTATACAGCCTATGGAATATGGACAGTCTTAGATACTGTACTGGAAAAATAGTCTGAATGAAAGCTTAAAAATACACAAGGACAGTATCTTCTGGACCCCAAATTTCAGGCAATGGTGTTCTGGGCCTTATTATTATAAATATATCCCCACGAATCAAATGAATGTTTCTCAGCCTTGAGAAGAGGAGAAGTGAAAACATTCAGACATCATCATCTTTCCGTCATTTCATTTTCTGATGCTCTATGCAAAAATCACGAAACAACATGCAAACGTTAACCAGCAGTTGATCCATTCCATGGTTGAATCACGACACATTAATTTGACCATTTGTGCTATGTTTCCCAGGCAAATCCCAGAGCATGTTGGACTATAAACGGATGAATGTTTTGGGTCTTCACTCAGGCTAGAGGATTGTAATTACTTTAGTCTTATCCTTGAGTCAAACACAGCCAACAGAAACCAAGGCTGACTGCATCCCAAATGTCACCCTATTCCCTATGTACAGTGGCTTGCGAAAGTATTCACCCCCCTTGGCATTTTTCCCGTTTTGTATCATTTGATTTACACAACATGCCTCCCACTTTGAAGGTGCAACATATTGTTTTATTGTGAAACAAAGAAGAAATAAGACAAAAAAATAGAAAACTTGAGCGTGCATAACTATTCATCCCCCCAAAGTCAATACTTTGTAGAGCCACCTTTTGCAACAATTACAGCTACAAGTCTCTTGGGGTATGTCTCTATAAGCTTGGCACATCTAGCCACTGGGATTTTTGCCCATTCTTCAAGGCAAAACTGCTCCAGCTCCTTCAAGTTGGATGGGTTCCGCTGGTCTACAGCAATCTTTAAGTCATACCACATATTCTCAATTGGATTGAGGTCTGGGTTTTGACTAGGCCATTCCAAGACATTTAAATGTTTTCCCTTAAACCACTCGAGTGTTGCTTTAGCAGTATGCTTAGGGTCATTGTCCTGCTGGAAGTTGAACCTCTGGCCCAGTCTCAAATCTCTGGAAGGCAGACAGGTTTCCCTCAAGAATTTCCCTATATTTAGCACCATCCATCATTCCTTCAACTTTAGCACCAGTTTCCCAGTCCCTGCCGATGAAAAACATCCCCACAGCAAGGATGGTGTTTTCGAGGTGATAGAGTTTTCCTTGATGGCCAAAAAGCTAAATTTTAGTCTCCTCTGACCAGAGTCCCTTCTTCCATACATTTGGGGAGTCTCCCACGTGCCTTTTGGCAAACACCAAATGTGTTTGCTTATTTTTTTCTTTAAGCAATGGCTTTTCTGGCCACTCTTCTGTAAAGCCCAGCTCTGTGGACGACTTAAAGTGGTCCTATGGACAGATACTCCAATCTCCGCTGTGGAGCTTTGCAGCTCCTTCCGGGTTATCTTTGGTCTCTTTGTTGCCTCTCTGATTGATTAATGCCCTCCTTATGTGGTCCGTGAGTTTTGGTGGGCGGCCATCTCTTGGCAGGTTTGTTGTGGTGCCATATTCTTTGCATTGTTTTATAATGGATTTAATGGTGCTCTGTGGGATGTTCAAAGTTTCTGATATTTTTTTTATAACCAAATCCTGATCTGTACTTCTCCACAACTTTGTCCCTGATCTGTTTGGAGAGCTCCTTGGTCTTCATGGTGCCGCTTGCTTGCTGGTGCCCCTTGCTTAATGGTGTTGCAAACTCTATATATATATACTGAGATCATGTGACAGATCATTTGACACTTAAATAAAGTCCACCTGTGTGCAATCTAACTAATTATGTGACTTCTGAAGGTAATTGGTTGCACCAGATCTTATTTAGGGGCTTCATAGCAAAGGGGATGAATACAAATGCACACACAATTTTTTGAAACAAGTAAATTATTTTCATTTCACTTCACCAATTTGGACTATTTTGTGTATGTCCATTACATGAAATCCAAATAAAAATCCATTAAAATTACAGGTTGTAATTCAACAAAATAGGGAAAACACCAAGGGCGTTGGTCAAAAGTAGTGCACTATATAGGGAACAGGATACAACCTAAATCAAACTGGGACTAATCGGTGACTCTCCTCCAGTTGCCTTGCAAGCTGTTGGTTCGACAGGACACGAAGAGCTCAAGAGGAAACTGTTACTACGGAAATGAGAACACTACGGTGCCATGTTTTGGTATGGAATGTGGGAGGAATGAAAGAACACAGAGGAAAAGGTGGGGGATGGGGAAAGAGACAGGAAAATCTCTGTCAGTCATCCCTCGACTCTCTGCATATTACCATTGATGTCAAATGAATGAATTTGCATGTGATAACATCGGGCCTTTACAAGCTGTCATGAACAATTCTAATTGAAGACATCTGTGTAAGTGACTTAATGGCCTTATATTGGTGACATTTTAGCACTCAATGAGTAGGCCATTGAATAGCAGGCTTTTCAGGCTGATACACTAAGCAAATCCAAAAAGGTTCTTAATTGGAACCCGTTTTGATTGCAATTATATCAATCTTTAAAAATGACCCTTTGGAAACCTGCAGAAGCTTAGAGATCGATGGGTTGGACGATCCTTTTCTCCTCAATCATCTTGAAAAAAAGTATACTTCAAAACTGGAAATCAACCAATGCTCCATCGTTAAAAAAATGGAAAAGTCAAATACTTTATTATCTAAATGTTGAAAGTGCATGGGCGACTGAGAGAAGCAAAATGCTGCAGTTTGAGACCATGTGGCGGAGAGTGACACGGGTGCTGGAGATGGATGGAGGTGTAAGCAGGTGGGTCTGGGCAGGGGTGATGTTGTGGATGTTTGTATGCGTCCGTTGTCCTTTGTATGTGTATGTTTTAAATATTTATATTAAAACAATTTGAATAAAAAGGAAGCTTAGATCTATGAAAACTTTCAGACCTTCAACGTGTGAGAAAGGATCACAGAGGATGGACTATGAATCTTGCTGACTTAGTTAACATTTATGTACACTGCATTCAGCCTTTCCTTCCAGCTCTCTGCTGCCAATGACTGGAACGAACTGCAAAAATCACTGAAGCTGGAGACTCATATCTCCCTCACTAACTTTAAGCACCAGCTGTCAGAGCAGCTCACAGATCACTGCACATGTACACAGCCCATCTGTAAATAGCCCATCCATCTACCTCATCCCCATACTGTTATTTGATTTATTTTGCTCCTTTGCACCCCCATATCTCTACTTGCACATTCATCTTCTGCACATCTATCACTCCAGTGTTTAATTGCTATACTGTAATTATTTCGCCACTATGGCCTATTTATGGCCTTACCTTCCTTATCCTACCTCATTTGCGCACACTGTGTATAGACTTTATCTATTGTATTGTGTTGTTTGTGTTGCACTGCTTTGCTTTATCTTGGCCAGGTCACAGTTGGAAATGAGAACTTGTTCTCAACTAGCCTACCTGGTTAAATAAACGTGAAATAAAAAAACATTTCAAAATAAAAATTCAGAAAGTATTCAGACGCCTTCCCATTTTCCATATTGTTACATCACAGCCTTATTCTAAAATTCATGAAATCGTTTTTCCCTCATCATTCTACACACAATACCCCATAACGACAAAGCAAAAACAGGTTTGTAGAAATGTTTGCAAATGTATTAAAAATAAAAATGGAAATATAATATTTACACAAGTTATCAGACCCTTTACTCAATATAACCAGGATCTCCAGGAGATTTTTCTCCAAGACCTGCGCCACCTGTCTGTTACTGTCCTCATCGCCCCTGGGACTGTGGCATCGACCTGCTTGCAGGCTCTACGCCTCCGCGCAGCCGCGGCGACCCTCTGTCGGTGGCTGAAACCAAGGCCATGGAGGAGTACACCCAGGAGGCTCTCCGACGGGGTTTCATCCGAACGTCCACCTCCCCTGAGTTGGCGGGCATCTTCTTCGTTGCCAAGAAGGACGGAGATCTACACCCGTGCATCATTTACAGAGGACTCACTTCCATCACCACCAAGTACCGCTACCCTCTCCCGTTTGTGCTGGCCGCGATCAAACAGCTCAGTGGGGTCCGTTTCTTTTAATACCAAATTGGACCTCCGGAGTGCCTACAATCTGATCCGCATCCGGGAGGGGAATGAATGGAAAATGGCATTCAGCACGATGTCTGGTCACTATGAGTACTAGGTGATGCCTTATGGATTAGCCAATGCTCCGTCAGTGTTCCAGACATTCGTTAACGAGGTGTTCCGGGACATGTTGGACACAAGTGGTGGTCGTGTATATCTGTGAGTATAACAGAACTGATTTAGCAGGCGAAAACCTGAGAAAAATCCATCCAGGAAGTATTTTCTGTTTGTTGGTTTTGTAGTTTTCTATTCAATGCCATTACAGTATCCATTGACTTAGGCCTCCATTTGCAGTTCCTATGCTTTCCACTAGATGTCAACAGTCCTTAGAAATCGTTTCAGGCTTGTATTCTTATAAACGAGGGAGTAAGACCAGTCTGAACGAGTGGACCCTAACGTGTTGCAGAGTTTTTTCAGGCGCATATGCATTTCTTGTTTACATTTACATTTACATTTAAGTCATTTAGCAGACGCTCTTATCCAGAGCGACTTACAAATTGGTGCATTCACCTTCAGTTTACCTTTTATATTGACAACGTTATTGTCTGGTTGAAATATTATAGACGATTTAGGCTAAAAAACAACCTGAGGATTGAATATAAACATAGTTTGACATGTTTCTATGAACTTTACGGATACAATTTGGATTTTTTTGTCTGATTGTTTTGACTGAGTTTGAGCCTGTGGATTACTGAAGAAAACGCGCTAACAAAACTGAGGTTTTTGGATATGCACACATGACTGTAAGTCGCTTTGGATAAAAGCGTCTTCATCGAACAAAAGGAACATTTATTGAGTAAATGAATGTCTTCTGATTGCCACCATATGAAGATAATCAAAGGTAAGGGATTCATTTTTATCTCTATTTCTAAATTTTGTAACGCTTCTGCTTGGCTGTTTACTGTTTGTAATAATTTGTCAACTGGGCTATGTTCTGGGCTAGGTATGCTTTCGCCGAAAAGCATTTTATAAATATGACACTGTGGTTGGTTTAACAAGAAGTTAATCTTTAAACCTATGTAAAATATGTTTTGTTTTCTGAATTTTTATAATGAGCATTTCTGTAATTTGGAGCTCTGCAACCTCACTGGACGTTGGCCAGATGGGACGCTAGCGTCCCACATACCCTAGAGAGGTTAATCTACCCATCGTGTCCGATTTCAAAAATGTTTTACAGCTAAAGCACAACATATGATTATGTTAGATCACCACCAAGTCGAAAAAACACAGCCATTTTTCCAGCCAAAGATAGGAGTCACAAAAAGCAGAAATATAGATAAAATGAATGACTAAGCTTTGATGATCTTCATCAGATGACACTCATAGGACATCATGTTACACAATACATGTATGTTTTGTTTGATAATGTGCATATTTATATCCCAAAATCTCAGTTTACATTGGCGACTTACATGCAGTAATGTTTTGATTCCAAAACATCCAGTGATTTTGCAGAAATACTCATAATAAACATTGATAAAATATACTAGTGTTATTCGCAGAATTAAAGATATACTTCTCCTTAATGCACCGCTGTGTCAGATTTCGAAACAATTTTGAGGAAAAAGCATAATCTGAGAACGGCGCTCAGAACCCAAAACAGCCAGAGGAATATCCGCCATTTTGGAATCAACAAAGTTAGAAACAACACCATAAATATTCACTTACCTTTGATTACCTTCATCAGAATGCACTCCCAGGAATCCCAGTTCGACAATAAATGACTGATTTGTTCCATAAAGTTCCATCATTTATGTCCAAATAGCCACTTGTTGTTAGCATGTTCAGCCCAGTAATCCATCTTCATGAGGCGCAGGCACTTCCTCCAGACAAAAACTCGAAAAGTTATGTTACAGTCCTTTAGAAACATGTCAAACGATGTATGGAATCAATCTGGGAACTTTCAAGGCTGGGAACTTTAATGCAGGGAAACTTAAATCCGTTTTACCTAATTTCTACCAGCATGTTAAATGTGCAACCAGAGGAAAATAAAAAAAAACTCTAGATCATCTTTACTCCACACACAGAGACACGTACAAAGCTCTCCCTCGCCCTCCATTTGGCAAGTCTGACCATAATACTATCCTCCTGATTCCTGCTTTAAAAGCAAAAACCAAAGCAGGAAGCACCAGTGACCCAGTCAATAAAAGATGTAGACAGATGACAAAGATGCTAAGCTACAGGACTGTTTTGTTAGCACAGACTGGAATATGTTCCCGGGATTCTTCTGATGGCATTGAGGAGTACACCACGTCAGTCACTGGCTTCATCAATAAGTGCATCGATGACATTGTCCTCACAGTGACCGTACGCACATACCCCAAACAGAAGCAATGGATTATAGGCAACATCCGCACTGAGCTAAAGGGTAGAGCTGCCGCTTTCACGGAGCGGGACTCTAACCCCAAACACGTATAAGAAATCCCACTATGCCCTCCGAACAATCAAACAGAGCGTCAATACAGCATTAAGATTGAATCGTAATACACCGGCTCCGACGCTCGTCGGATGTGGCAGGGCTCGCAAACTATTACAGACTACAAAAGGAAGCACAGGCGAGAGCTGCCCAGTGACACGAGCCTACCAAACGAGTTAAATAACTTCTATGCTTGCTTCGAGGCAAGTTACACTGAAGCATGCATGAGAGCATCAGCAGTTCCGGACGACTGTGTGATCACGCTCTCTGTAGCCGATGTGAGTAAGACCTTTAAACAGGTCAACATTCACAAGGCTAAAGGGCCAGACGGATTACCAGGACATGTACTCCAAGCGGGCACTGAATTTTGGCCCATTCCTCCTGATAGAGCTGGTGTAACTGAGTCAGGTTTGTAGGCCTCCTTGTTCGCACATGCTTTTTCAGTTCTGCCCACAAATTATCTATAGCATTGAGGTCAGGGCTTTGTGATGGACACTCCAATACCTTGACTTTGTGGTCCTTAAGCCATTTTGCCACACCTTTGGAAGTATGGTTGGGGTCATTGTCCATTTGGAAGACCCATTTGCAACCAAGCTTCAACTTCCTGAGGGATGCCTTGAGATGTTGCCTCAATATATTCACATAATTTCCTCCCTCAATATGCCATCTATTTTGTGAAGTGCACCAGTCCCTCATGCAGCAAAGCACCCCCACAGCATGATGCTCCCACTCCCGTGCTACACGGTTGGGATGGTGTTCTTCAGCTTGCAAGCCTCCCCTTTTTCCTCCAAACATAACGATGGTCATTATGGCCAAACAGTCCTATTTGTGTTTCATCAGACCAGAGGACATTTCTCTGGAAAGTGCGATCTTTGTCCCCATATACAGTTGCAAACCGTAGTCTGGCTTTTTAGTGGTGGTTTTGGAGCAGTGCCTTCTTCCTTGCTGAGCGGCGTTTCAGGACTCGTTTTACTGTTTTACTGTGGATATAGATACTTTTGTACCCGTTTCCTCCAGCATCTTCACAAGGTCCTTTGCTCTTGTTCTGAGATTGATTTGCACTTTTCGGCACCAAAGTACATTCATCTCTAGGAGACAGAACGCGTCTCCTTCCTGAGCGTTATGACGGCTGCATGGTCCCATGGTGTTTATACTTGCATACTATTGTTTGTACAGATGAACCTGGTACCTTCAGGTGTTTGGAAATTGCTCCCAAGGATGAACCAGACTTCTGGATGTCTACAATTTGTTTCTGAGGCCTTGGCTGATTTCTTTTGATTTTCCCATGATGTCAAGCAAAGAGGCACTGGGTTTGAAGATAGGCCTTGAAATACATCCACAGGTACACATCTTCTAAATCTTTTAAAGCCATGACATCATTTTCTGGAGTGTTCCAATCTGTTTAAAGGTACAGTCAACTTATTGTATGTAAACTTCTGACCCACTGGAATTGTGATACAGTGAAAAGTGAAATAAGTTGCTTAGCATCTTTTTTTTAGTAGTGTTGTTTTTTTGCAGCAATAAGTGAAATGATTCGTCTGTAAACAATTGTTAGAAAGATTACTTGTGTCATGCACAAAGTAGATGTCCTAACCGACTTGCCAAAACTATAGTTTGTTAACAAGAAATGTGTAGAGTGGTTGAAAAACTAGTTTTAATGATTCCAACCTAAGTGTATGTAAACTTCCGATTTCAACTGTGCATATTAATATATGGATGAGCGATGAGCGAGCGGCATAGGAAAGATGCAATAGATGGTATAAAATACAGTTTACATATGAGATGAGAAATGCAAGATATGTAAACATTATTAAAGCGGCATTATTAAAGTGACTAGTGATCCATTTATGAAAGTGGCAAATGATTTCAAGTCTGTATGTAGGCAAGCAGCCTCTCTGTGTTAGTGATGGCTGTTTAACAGTCTGATGGCCTTGAGATAGAAGCTGTTTTTCAGTCTCTCAGTCCCAGCTTTGCGCCTGTACTGACCTCGCCTTCTGGATGGTAGCGGGGTGAACAGGCAGTGGCTCGGGTGGTTGTTGTCCTTGATGATCTTTTTGGCCTTCCTGTGACATCGGGTGGTGTAGGTGTCCTGGAGGGCAGGTAGTTTCCCCCTGGAGATGCGTTGTGCAGACTACACCACCCTCTGGAGAGTCTTGCGGTTGTGGGTCATGAGGGGGTGAGCACACACCCTTGTGGGGCCCCAGTGTTGAGGATCAGCAAAGTGGAGATGTTGTTTCCTACCTTCACCACCTGGGGGCAGCCTGTCAGGAAGTCCAGGACCCAATACACAGGCTGGGGTTGAGACCCAGGGCCTCCGGCTTGATGATGAGCTTGGAGGGTACTATGGTGTTGAATGCTCAGCTGTAGTCAATAAACAGCATTCTTACATAGGTATTCCTCTTGTCCAGATGGGATAGGGCAGTGTGCAGTGTGATGGCGATTGCATCGTCTGTGGACCTATTGGGGTGGTATGCAAATTGAAGTGGGTCTAGGGTGGCAGGTAAGGTGGAGGTGATATGATCATTGACTAGTCTCTCAAAGCACTTCCTGATGACAGAAGTGAGTGCTATGGGGCAATAGTAATTTAGTTTCGTTACCTTTGCCTTCTTGGGTACGGGAACAATGGTTGCCATCATGAAGCATGTGGGGACAGTAGACTGGGATAGGGAAAGATTGAATATGTCCGTAAACACACCAGCCAGCTGGTCTGCGCCGCTCTGAGGATGTGGCATGGGATGCCGGCCCAGCCTTGCGAGGGTTAACACGTTTAAATGTTTTTCTCACGTCGGCCACAGAGAAGGAGAGGGGGGGCCCGCAGTCCTTGGTAGCGGGCTGTGCGGTGGCACTGTATTATCCCCAAAGCGGGCAAAGAAGGTGTTTAGTTTGTCTGGAAGAAAGACGTCGGTCACCACATATGTCTCGTATCTGAGCTGTTGAATTGCCATTCCACTTTGTCCCTATAACGACATTCTTGTTTGATTGCCTTGCGGAGGGAATAACTACACTGTCTGTATTCAGCCATATTCCCAGTCATATTTCCAATGAGCCATATTCCCAGTTCCATTTCCAATGTCCCACTCTGAGCACTCTGGAGCAGGTGTTCATCAAGGATCTCTCCGTACTTTGCTCCGTTCATCTTTGCCTCGATCCTGACTAGTCTCCCAGTCCCTGTCGCTGAAAAACATACGCACAGCGTGATGCTGCCTCTACCATGCTTCACCGTAGGGATGGTGCCAGATTTCCTCCAGACATGACGCTTGGCATTCAGTCCAAAGAGTTCAATCTTAGTTTCATCACACCATAAAATCTTGTTTCTTATGATCTGAGAGTCTTTAGGTGCCTTTTGGCAAACTCCAAGCGGGCTATCATGTGCCTTTTACTGAGGAGTGGCTTCCGTCTGACCACTCTACAATAAAGGCCTGATTGGTGGAGTGCTGCAGAGATGGTTGTCCTTCTGGAAGTTTCTCCCATCTCCAAAGAGGAACTCTGGAGCTCTGTCAGAGTGATCACCGGGTTCTTGGTCACCTCTGTGACCCAGGCCCTCCTCCCCCGATTGCTCAATTTGGTTGGCCGGCCGGCCGGCTCTAGGGAGAGTCTTGGTGGTTACAAACTTCGTCCATTTAAGAATGATGGAGGCCCCTGTGTTCTTGGGGACCTTCAATGCTGCAGTAATGTTTTGGTACCCTCCCCAGATCTGTGCCTCGACACAATCCTGGCTTGGTTTTTGCTCTGACATACACTGTCAACTGTGGGAGCTTATATAGACAGGTGTGTGCCTTTCCTAATTTTGTCCAATCAATTGAATTTACCACTGGTGGACTCCAATCAAGTTGTAGAAACATCTCAAGGATGATCTATGGAAACAGGATACACCTGTGCTCAATTTTGAGTCTCATAGCAACGGGTCTGAATATGTACAGTACCAGTCAAAAGTTTGGACACACCAACTCATTCCAGGGTTTTTCTTTATTTTTACAATTTTATAAATTGTAGAATAATAGGGAATACATCAAAATGATGAAATAACACATACGGAATCATGTAGTAACCAAAAAGGTGTTAAACAAATCAAAACATATTTTATATATCAGATTCTTCAAAGTAACCACCCTTTGCCTTGATGACAGCTTTCTTCTTATTTTCTTCTCTCAACCAGTTTCATGTGGTGGTCACCAGGAATACATTTCAATTAACAGTTGTGCCTTGTTAAAAGTTAATTTGTGTAATTTCTTTCTTTCTTAATGCATTTGAGCCAATCAGTTGTGTTGTGACAATGTAGGGGTGGTATACAGAACATAGCCCTATTTTGTAAAATACCAAGTCCATATTATGGGAAGAACAGCTCAAGTAAGCAAAAAGAAATTACAGACCATCATTACTTTAAGACATGAAGGTCAGTCAATCCAGGAAAATGTCAAGAACTTTGAAAGTTTCTTCAAGTTCAGTCGCAAAAAAACATCAAGCGCATGAAACATGAAACTGGCTCTCATGAAGACCGCCACAGGAAAGGAAGACCAAGAGTTACCTCTGCTTTAGAGGATAAGTTCACTAGAGTTACCAGCTTCGGAAATTGCAGCCCAAAAAATGCTTCAGAGTTCAAGTAACAGACACATCTCAACATCAACTGTTCAGAGGAGACAGCGTGAAAAAGGTCTCCATGGTCAAATTGCTGCTGCAAAAAAACAACACTACTAAAGGACACCAATGAGAAGAAGAGACTTGCTTGGGCCAAGAAACACGAGCAATATACATTATGACCGGTGGAAATTTGTCCTTTGGTCTGATGAATCCAAATTTGAGATTGTTCGTTCCAACCTCCGTGTCTTTGTGAGACACAGAGTAGGTAAACGGATGATCTCCGCATGTGTGGTTCCCACCGTGAAGCATGGAGGAGGTGTGATGGTGTGGGGGTGCTTTGCTGGTGACACTGTCTGTGATTTATTTATAACTCAAGGCACAGTGAACCAGCATGTCTACCACAGCATTCTGCAGCAATACGCCATCCAATCTGGTTTGCGCTTAGTGGTACTATCATTTGTTTTTCAACAGAACAATGACCAAACACACCTCCAGGCTGTGTAAGGGCTATTTTACCAAGAAGGAGAGTGATGGAGTGCTGCATCAGATGACATGGCATCCACAATCACCTGACCTCAATCCAATTGAGATGGTTTGGGATGAGTTGGACCGCAGGGTGAAGGAAAAGCAGCCAACAAGTGCTCAATATATGTGGGAACTCCCTCAAGACTGTTGGAAAAGCATTCCAGGTGAATCTGGTTGAGAGAATGCCAAGTGTGCAAAGCTGTCATCAAGGCAAAGGGCGGCTACATTGAAGAATCTAAAATCTTAAATATATTTAGATTTGTTTAACACTTTTTTTGGTTACTACATGATTCCATGTGTTATTTCATAGTTTTGATGTTTTCACTATTATTCTACAATGTAGAAAATAGTAAAAATAAAGAAAATTAGTAGGTGGGTCCAAACTTTTCACTCGTACTGTATGTAAATAAGGTATTTCTGTTTTTACCTTTAATACATTTAAAAAAAATCTAAAAACCTGTTTTTGTTTTGTCATTATGGAGTATAGTTCGTAGATTGCTGCAGATTTTCTATTTTATTTTATCCATTTTAGAATAAGGCTGTAACATAAGAAAATGTGGAAAAGGTCAATGGGTCTGAATACTTTCCGAAGGCACTGTATGTCATTTGGACTGGAAGCTATTGAAAATTAGATCTGTACGGGGCGGCAGGGTAGCCTAGTGGTTAGAGCGTTGGACTAGTAAAATAAAGGTAAAAAAATAAATAATAATAATAATAAATAATTAATAACCACAGTTGTACTAGGCAAACATTTTTGGAAAATCAATTGTGAGGTGTACCTTTGATAAGATATCAAGGAACCCAACTTACTTGTCTGTATATCTGTAACTCATATGGACAGTGAGCTATTGAAAATATCAGGAAACGTTCAGGTGAAAGTCAGGGTGGTGAACTGGAATTATAATGAATGTAGCATGGATGGGGGACAGGAACCACATTAGTGTCTTTAACATTTCACTGTATCTTTGTAGATAGATAGATAGATAGATAGATAGATAGATAGATAGATAGATAGATAGATAGATAGATAGATAGATAGAATATAGCACCCTTAGTAGTTAGAGGTAACTAATAAACATTTTGGGCCGACTCGAGGTACTACGCGATGTGTAATGTTGATATAGGGCTAACCCTCTTGAATGGGAATGCAACCGATATTGCACTTTTACGATGGCCCCTAAAGCACCTGAGCGCCAGAAATTGCATATCGCCTCATTTTCGGCTCTGTTAATGGAAGAGTTCGACCATCGGTAAAAATAAATGGTGTACCTTGCTCTCTATCATCATCTGATTCTAGTTATATAATTATCATCATCCTAGGACCTTGCGTCTGAGAGCTATTGACGAATGAACTCCGAATATAATATAATATCTTACAAACAAATTGACTGCGGTTACATAGCCCACCCCTTGCTCACAAATGTGCTCAGTGCATCACCAGTGAATTACGTTAAGGTCTTGCATGAGCAACTGTAGTGTGTAATTTAAACTTACTCGAACGCGAAGAAAAGCCCGCTGGTGACCATGATCAGGACTAGGGTTAGGTAGAAGACCCCGGTCTGCCTCGCCATCATGACCCTTCCATTACAGTAGAATCTATTTCGACCGGGAAAGACCTGCCACTTCCTTCGGGGAATCTTCTTCTTTTTGTGCCCTAAGGTCTCCATAGGTAACGAGTTGCGCGTGCAGATCTGATTATACTGGCATTCCCGCACGGTCTCATCAAGTCCGAGATACATCTGTAAACAGTGCACCTTTTAAAACAATACAAAGAATCAAGGGGCAGCTGATAAATGGGGGGTAAATATATGCTCCGTGCTTGTTCCAGAGATACTCCTTTGCCACAGAGGTGATGCAATGCTGTCAGAGCAAGAAAAGTTCCGTTACTGAACAATACATTTCCACTACTCAGGTTAGTGGGATAAGAAGAATAAACATCCTGATGATCGTTTATTCAAATAATAAAAACATAGCCTACTTTTTAAATTACGTTTCCTCTTCGGCCTTGCATCCTCCTGAATTTGATCAGATATGCCACTTTGTCTGAGAAAAGAAACATAATTGCCTCAATTGTTTGAATAATACTTCCATTGCGTTTAAAAAAAAAAAACTAACTGCCAGTAGCCACCCTAGGCGACCGATGTTACTGTCAAGTGGCCAGATTTATGTAAACACAATGAAAATCAAAAATCTCGAGAGGAAGCGAGAAGAAACCCAGTCATAAATACGTCCTTTGAGTGTCCTTTAAAAGAGAAGAATGCTTTTCACATGCTTTTAGCCACTCAAAGTGTAGAAAATGCAATTCTCCAACGAGAATATCCGACAAATAAAAGACGAGGATTTTACTGCAGAATAGCGCCGATTAGATTTCCTAGAAGTGGTGGCACGGCTTTTCTTGCAAGCTGCCAGCGCAATAACGTCGTGCCCTTGCTCTCGAGAACCCAAGGCATTAAACAAGGCATTATGCAAATCACAAAGGTTCTCAGCTATAAACACCCTTTACTGATGGGACCATGTAAAGTACAATCCCGAAGCTCTGTTTCAACATTTAGAAACATCAATAATCCAACCTGGACTCAGCTGGTAGAGGTAACATAGTACACGTTAATAGTTGTCGCTGGTAGAGGTAACATAGTTGTTAAAATAATGGGCATAATGCCAACCCAGAGATGGCGCTAGTGGGGCACCTATCTAGGATATATAAACAGGTGCATTATGAGTATCTGATTAGGATGTGTGACCTGTAATTTATAATACCTGATTAAAGGATTATGCTAGCATTTTTACCACACTCTCTGACATGAGTTATTCCCATATACATAATAACATGGTGTTAGAAGTGGTATGAATATGGAAAATAGGATACGGTATGTGGACAATGTAATCACTGTCGAATAAACGCAAGTGGGACAGCTGAGCGAGGACAAAGAGCCTGCAATGTCTCTCAGTCAAATTGTTTTTCTGTGATCAGTGGGAGAATTATGAAATCACTACGGGCTTAGATAACATTTTAAAAATACCTGATTAAAAAAAGACCTGCATGTGCGAGTGGCAACACTGCTTAAGAGAGTGCCATCTGCTTCAAAGAATATCCTTGACGTTTTACAAAGACATTTTGAACCCAGTCGTAATGTGATTTATGAAAGATTTATTTTTAACACGTGAACAAACTCAAGCAGAGACGTCTGGTAAAATATGTTGTGAGGCTGCGTCAATTGTCTGATTCATGTTATTTAGAATCAATGAGAGACAAAATGATCAGAGACAGGCTTGTGATTGGGTGTAAAGATAACAGAGTAAGAGCAAGTATGCTGTGCGAACCACAACTTACGCTGTCTAAAGCCATAGATATATGCAAAGCAAGCAAACAGATGCAGATCCAATTAAAAAAGATCAACACTGTCCCTGAACAGGCAGAATCTGTAAATTATGCCACTCAGAACAAATACAGAGACCATGTTGATAAATGGAAACATTCATCGGACAGTGATGCAAGATGGAAAAATACTAAAGATGGTGCATGTACTGTGGATCAACACACGCAAGAGCCAAATGCCCAGCACATGGGGTTGTATGCAAATTCTGTGGAGAAAAAAAAAATCCTAAAGTGTTCAGATAAAGGCAAAGTTAAACTCAGGTTTACAAGTATTTATTTTATTTATTTTATTTCACCCTTATTTAACCAGGTAGGCAAGTTGAGAACAAGTTCTCATTTACAATTGCGACCTGGCCAAGATAAAGCAAAGCAGTTCGACAGATACAACGACACAGAGTTAGTTACACATGGAGTAAAACAAACATACAGTCAATAATACAGTATAAACAAGTCTATATACAATGTGAGCAAATGAGGTGAGAAGGGAGGTAAAGGCAAAAAAAGGCCATGGTGGCAAAGTAAATACAATACAATATAGCAAGTAAAACACTGGAATGGTAGTTTTGCAATGGAAGAATGTGCAAAGTAGAAATAAAAGTAATGGGGTTCAAAGGAGCAAAATAAATAAATTAATTAAATACAGTTGGGAAAGAGGTAGTTGTTTGGGCTAAATTATAGGTGGGCTATGTACAGGTGTAGTAATCTGTGAGCTGCTCTGACAGTTGGTGCTTAAGGGCACTGCGTTCATCCACCTCTGGCCTGCTCGCCTCCCTACCACTGAGGAAGTACAGTTCCCGCTCAGCCCAGTCAAAACTGTTCGCTGCTCTGGCCCCCCAATGGTGGAACAAACTCCCTCACGACGCCAGGACAGCGGAGTCAATCACCACCTTCCGGAGACACCTGAAACCCCACCTCTTTAAGGAATACCTAGGATAGGATAAAGTAATCCTTCTCACCCCCCCCCCCTTAAAAGATTTAGATGCACTATTGTAAAGTGGCTGTTCCACTGGATGTCATAAGGTGAATGCACCAATTTGTAAGTCGCTCTGGATAAGAGCGTCTGCTAAATGACTTAAATGTAAATGTAAATGCTTAAAGCTAGTGAGGGAGATAAGTGTTTCCAGTTTCAGAGATTTTTGTAGTTCGTTCCAGTCATTGGCAGCAGAGAACTGGAAGGAGAGGAGGCCAAATAAATAATTGGTTTTGGGGGTGACTAGAGAGATATACCTGCTGGAGCGTGTGCTACAGGTGGGAGATGCTATGGTGACCAGCGAGCTGAGATAAGGCAGCTCGCTAGCAGGGTCTTGTAGATGACATGGAGCCAGTGGGTTTGGCGACGAGTATGAAGCGAGGGCCAGCCAACGAGAGCGTACAGGTCGCAATGGTGGGTAGTATATGGGGCTTTGGTGACAAAACGGATTGCACTGTGATAGACTGCATCCAATTTGTTGAGTAGGGTATTGGAGGCTATTTTGTAAATGACATCGCCAAAGTCGAGGATTGGTAGGATGGTCAGTTTTACAAGGGTATGTTTGGCAGCATGAGTGAAGTATGCTTTGTTGCGAAATAGGAAGGCAATTCTAGATTTAACTTTGGATTGGAGATGTTTGATATGGGTCTGGAAGGAGAGTTTACAGTCTAACCAGACACCTAAGTATTTGTCAGAGCCGTCCAGAGTAGTGATGTTGGACAGGTGGGTAGGTGCAGGTAGCGATCGGTTGAAGAGCATGCATTTAGTTTTACTTGTATTTAAGAGCAATTGGAGGCCACGGAAGGAGAGTTGTATGGCATTGAAGCTTGCCTGGAGGGTTGTTAACACAGTGTCCAAAGAAGGGCCGGAAGTATACAGAATGGTGTCGTCTGCGTAGAGGTGGATCAGAGACTCACCAGCAGCAAGAGCGACCTCATTGATGTATACAGAGAAGAGAGTCGGTTCAAGAATTGAACCCTGTGGCACCCCCATAGAGACTGCCAGAGGTCCGGACAGCAGACCCTCCGATTTGACACACTGAACTCTATCAGAGAAGTAGTTGGTGAACCAGGCGAGGCAATCATTTGAGACACCAAGGCTGTCGAGTCTGCCGATGAGGATGTGGTGATTGACAGAGTCGAAAGCCTTGGCCAGATCAATGAATACGGCTGCACAGTAATGTTTCTTATCGATGGCGGTTAAGATATCGTTTAGGACATTGAGCGTGGCTGAGGTGCACCCATGACCAGCTCTGAAACCAGATTGCATAGCAGAGAAGGTATGGTGAGTATTACATATATGGGACATATTTTGACAGATTAAGGCCTGAAGCCAGACCCCAAGAAGGTGGAGGCAGTACAGCTAATGCCGCCACCTACAGACGCAAAAGCATTGCAGCGACTGCTTGGTTTTGTAAATTACTTACAAATTCTTACCTCCTATGTCTGACGAATGTGAGCCATTGGGTTGGCTGACCAATAAAGAATGTGCTGTGGGCATGGCTTCCTCAACGTGATGATGCATTGGAGCAAATCAAGAAATTGGTAAGCAACCAACCAAGACTGAGGTACTATGACCTCTCTGAAGAAGTGACCCTACAATGTGATGCAAGCGACAAAGGCCTAGGGGCAGCGCTCCTGCAGAAGGGGCAGCCCATTGCATTTGCTTCAAGGACATTGAGACCCACGGAGCAAGGATATTCCCAAATTGAAAAGGAGTACCTAGCCATAGTGTTTGCCTGTGACTGTTTTGATCAATACCTTCATGGCGGGGACTTTATCACGGTGCATCTTCAAAAATCCTCTTCTGGCCTCCCGGGTGGCGCAGTGGTTAAGGGCGCTGTACTGCCGCGCCAGCTGTGCCACCAGAGACTCTGGGTTCGCGCCCAGGCTCTGTCGTAACCGGCCGCGACCGGGAGGTCTTTGGGGCGACGCACAATTCGCCTAGCATCGTCCGGGTTAGGGAGGGGTTAGCCGGCAGGGATATCCTTGTCTCATCGCGCATCAGCGACTCCTGTGGCGGGCCGGGTGCAGTGCGCGCTAACCAAGGTTGCCAGGTGCACGGTGTTTCCTCCAACACATTGGTGCGGCTGGCTTCCGGGTTGGATGCGCGCTGTGTTAAGAAGCAGTGTGGCTTGGTTGGGTTGTGTATCGGAGGACGCATGACTTTCAACTCACATCTCTCCCAAGCCCCTAAGGGAGTTATAGCAATGAGACAAGATAGTAGCTACTAAACAATTGGACACAACTAAATTGGGGAGAAAAAAACGGGGTAAAAAAAAACATGAAAAACAAATCCTCTTCTGTCTGTCCCGAAGCGACTTCAAAGGTTGATGCTAAAGCTTCAGCGTTATCAGGACATCACAAGGCTGCTTCCGACTGTTCTACGACAGATGCCAGCAGCTGACACTGTCGTAGTCCATGTGGGGTCAAACGACATCAGGAGGGCTAGCTCGGAACATTTGAACATTGATTTTAAAGAACTGATGTTAGCATTAAGACTCCAAAAAAGGGACAATCAGTTCAGGTCCATTACCACCGTTGGGCCACATGTGTGAAACATTCAGCAGACTGCTGGCATTCCACATCTGGCTAAAATATTACTGTAGCTCTGCTGGAGTCACTTTTATTGATAACTTTGACACCTTCTGGAAACAGAAGATACTCTGCAGGAATGACGGAGTCCGTCCAAATCATCATGGCTCCTGGACTCTGTCCACGAATTTCAAGGCTGCTTTGAAACAATGACTTTTCAATGATCCAAGACCAGCTCAGTTAGTCCCTACAATTGTGACAATGAGTTGTCATAATGCTGCATCTAATGTACATGATCCTAGAGGCATTGGCAAACACAATGTAGGTAACTTAATTTATGTGACCCTAATTCCCCCGAATACCTCTGTTTATCCTACAGCTATTGTATGCAGTAATCATGAACCTATGAACCAGTTACACTGTTAGCACTGAGGTGGTGTGCCCTAGTAGGAAGACCACTTAGTGCAGGGTGAGCTGCACAATCAGCTCCAATATAAATAATATGAGCAAGTCTACTTCTGATGAGCTTCCCAGTAAAGCATTAAAAACAATCAAGCAAACCATAAAAGTGCTTAAAATAGCTCATATTAACATATGCACCCTGAGAAACAAGGTCCATGAAGTCAATAACTTGCTTGTAACAGATGACATTCATATTCTGACTATCTCTGAAACTCACTTAGATAATACCTTTGATACAGTGGTAGCAATACATGGTTATAACGACTATCGAAAAGACAGAAATGCCAACGGGGGCGGTGTTGCGGTCTATATTCAGAACCACATTCCTGTAAAGCTTTGAGAAGATCTAATATTAAATACTGTTGAAGTAATATGGCTAAAGGTTCATCTGCCTCACCTAAAGCCCGTTCTTGTGGGAAGCTGCTATAGAGTATCTGGATAATGTGTGAAATGCTTAATAATGTATGTGATATAAGCAGATAAGTATATTTTCTAGGTGATTTTAAATATTGATTGGCTTTCATCTTGCTGCCCACTCAGGACAAAAACTTCAAACTGTAACCAGTGCCTGCAACCTGGATCAGGTTGTCAGTCAACCTAGCAGGATAGTTACAAAGAGCACATTAATTAAATCCTTAACATGTATTGATCACATCTTTACTAATGCTGCAGAAATTTTCTTTAAAGCTTTATCCAAATCCATAGGATGTAGTGATCACAATATAATATAATACAATACAATATCTAGAAAAACCAAGGTTCCAAAGGCTGGGCGTAATATAGTGTATAAGAGGTCATACAATACGTTTTGTAGTGAATCATATGTTGTTGATGTAAAGAATATTTGCTGGACTGTGGTGTATAATGAGGAGAAACCAGACGCTGCACTTGACACATTTATGAAATTGCTTATTCCAGTTACTAATAAGCACACACCCATTAAGAAAATTACTGTAAAAACGGTTAAATCCCCCTGGATTGATGAGGAATTGAAAAATTGTGTGGTTGAGAGGGATGAGGCAAAAGGTATGGCAAATAAGTCTGGCAGCCCAACTGATTGGCAAATGTTCTGCAAATTAAGAAATCATGTGACTAAACTAAATAAACTATAATATGAAACAAAGATAAATTATATAAAGAATTATAGTAAAAGGCTTTGAGGCACCTTAAATTACATTCATTGAATCAGATGGCTCATTCATCAAAGCCAACTGATATTGCCAACTACTTTAATGACTTATTCATTGGCAAGATAAGCAAACTTAGGGATGACATGCCAGCAACAAACGCTGACACTACACATCCAAGTATATCGGACCAAATTATGAAAGACGGTAATTGTACTTTTGAATTATTTTGAATTAAAGTCAGTGTGGACGAGGTGAAAAAAGTATTGTTGTCTATCAACAATGACAAGCCACCGGGGTCTGACAATCTGGATGGACAATTACTGAGGATAATAGCAGATGATATTACCACTCCTTTTTGCCACATCTTCAATTTAAGCCTACTAGAAAGTGTGTGCCCTCAGGCCTGGACGAAAGCTAAAGTAATTCCGCTACCCAAGAATAGTAAAGCCCCCTTTACTGGCTCAAATAGTCAACCAATGAGCCTCTTACTAACCCTTAATAAACTTCTGGAAAAAAATGTGTTTGACCAGACACAATACTATTTCACAGTAAACAAATTGACAACAGACTTTCAGCACGCTTATAGGGAAGGACACTCAACCAGCACAGTACTACACAAATGACTAATGGCTGGCTGAGAAAAATTGATACAATTATTGTGGGGGCTGTCTTGTTAGACTTCAGTGCAGCTTTTGACATTATCGATCATAGTCTGCTGCTGGAAAAACATATGTGTTATGGCTTTACACCCCTTGCTATTACGTGGATAAAGAGTTACTTGTCTAACAGAACACAGAGGGTGTTCTTCAATGGAAGCCTCTCAAACATAATCCAGGTAGAATCAGGAATTCCCCAGGGTAGCTGTTTAGGCCCCTTTCTTTTTTCAATCTTTACAACAGTAGCTAAGAAATCTGTCCATAATAAAGCGCTACTCTGCCTTCTTAACAACACTATCAACAAGGAAGGTTCTACAGGCCCTAGTTTTGTCGCACCTTGACAACTGTTCAGTCGTGTGGTCAGGTAACATAAAAAAAGGACTTTGCAATTGCAATTGGCTCAGAACATGGCAGCATGGCTGGCCCTTGGATGTACACAGAGCGCTAATATTAATAATATGCATGTCAATCTCTCCTGGCTCTCCTGGCTCAAAGTGGGCCTGAGGGTGTGTTGTAAAATCTGTGAATGTATTGTAATGTTTTTAAAAATGGTATAAACTGCCTTAATTTTTCTGGACCCCTCGAAGAGTGCTAATGGGGATCCATAATAAATACAAATACAAACTACAGGTAGAATCAGGAATTCCCCAGGGTAGCTGTTTAGGCCCCTTTCTTTTTTCAATCTTTACTAACGACATGCCACTGACTATGAGTAAAAGCAAGTAGTATACGAGAAAGGAGTAGAGCTTCACATTGCAGATTTCTTGTCTAGAGCAGCACTACCAACAGCTAGTTACCCGCAATATCGGACAAATGAGACAGTATATGCTCTACAGGCTGAGGTTGAAGATGTGAACTATGTTACTGATCAAAACATCTCCCCACAGACAAAGGATACTATCAAAGTTCATTCAGCAGAGGACAAGACTTCTCAAATGCTTCAGTCTTTTATCCTAATGGGCTGGCCAGATACAAGAAAGAGTACACCCATCCTGGTGAAGGACTACTGGACATACAGAGACTAATTCACAATGCAGGAAGAGGTTGTCTACAAAGGCGACAGGGTGGTAGTGCCAGACACTCTACACCCAAGGATTCTCTCTCATACCCATGCAGAGCACTCAGGGGTCGAAGCAAGTAATCAGCAAAGCCAGAGACTCAGTATTCCGGCCCAACATGACCCAAGATATTAAACATTTTGTGGCTGTGTGCAGCATATGTAATGCTAATCTACCTAAGCATCAAAAGGAAACGCTGCACCCACATGACGTACCAGCACGTCCTTGGTCTAAAGTGGGAATGGATTTGTTCACAGTAAAGAACGTTCCTTTTCTGATTATAGTGATTAATATTTATATTTTTGGGAGGTGGAAAAATTGATTGACACATCAGCAACAGACTAACATGGAATCAAGCACATCAAGACAGTTGTGAAGAGGGCACGACAAAACCTATTCCCCCTCAGGAGACTGAAAAGATTTGGTTCAGATCCTCAAAAGGTTTTACAGCTGCACCATCGAGAGCATCCTGACGGGTTTCATCTCTGCCTGGTATTGCAACTACTCGGCCTCTGACCACGAGACACTACAGAGGGTTGTGCGTACGGCCCAGTACATCACCGGAGCCAAGCTTCCTGCCATCCATGACCTCTATACCAGCCGGTGTCAGAGGAAGGCCCTAAAAACTGTCAATGACTCCAGCCACCCTAGTCATAGACTGTCCTCTCTGCTATCGCACGGCAAACGGTACCAGAGCGCCGGTCCAAGAGGCTTCTAAACAGCTCCTATCCACAAGTAATAAGACTCCTGAACAGCTAATCAAATGGCTACCCAGGCTATTTGCACCCCCACACTGTTGCTACTCTCTGTTATTATCTATGAATAGCCACTTTAATAACCCTACCGGCATGTACATAATTACCTCAACACTGGTGCCCAGCACATTGACACATTGACTCTGAACCGGTGCCCCCTGCAGGTAGCCTAGTGGTTAGAGCGTTGGACTAGTAACCGAAAGGTTGCAAGATTGAATCCCTGAGCCGACAAGGTACAAATCTGTCGTTCTGCCCCTGAACAAGGCAGTAAACTCACTGTTCCTAGGCCGTCATTGAAAATAAGAATTTGTTCTTAACTGACTTGCCTAGTTGAATAAAGTTAAAACAAAAAATTAATACAAATATAGCCCCGCTATTGTTATTTACTGCTGCTCTTAAATTATTTGTTTTTCTTATCACTTACTTTTTTTTATAGGTATTTTCTTAAACTGGTTGGTTAAGGGCTTGTTAGTAAGCATTTCACTGTTGTTTTCAGCGCATGTGACAAATAACATTTGATTTGATTATACCTTTTTATTTGAAACCCAGGTCCAGCGACTGTCAACCCAACACCTTAACCATTACACCAAGATGAGGTCTTGTGTTAAGGTCGCTAGAAGGCAAGGGGTTAAGGTTAGGGGAAGGGTCAGCTAACATGCTAAGTAGTTGCAAAGTAGCTAAAAAAAGTAGCAAGTAGTTGCTAATTAGCTAAAATGCTAAAGTTGTCCTTGATGAGACATGCAACCATCGCATTGATAGACTCTTGAGTTATATTCCTACTCATCCACCCCGACCAACCACCCTCCTTTCATTTTTGCCTTAAGTAACCTGTTTTATGTTACCATACCAAACGGATTTACATTCCCCGGATTTACGTTTACTATGTTACGTGTAATCTATGAGACCTGGCAGAAAATCACTTGGAATAGGGTTTACAAAACATGGAACTTATCAGAAACAATCTTTCAAACTAAAAAGATACACTTACTGTAGCAGGTTTGCACAGATCCATAAGGCTATGTGTGCCTCCACCCTACGAACTATACTTTCGCTAATTGCTTAATATCCCAGACTGCATCTTTAATTTAACCTTTTGTTTTTGAAAAATACTTATTGCTGATATGAAATATACATTCCTTATGTTTCCAAAACCAGTGGGATGCATGCCAGCAAAGTCACTACACAACACTAAACCATACATTAATTGCACTATAATGGCGACAAACGGTGCCCACAAACTGTTAGGGCCAACATAAAGCCATCCCAACATCTTACCACTGCTACACCTGGCTATCAGCTCAGCCTTGTCTGGCAGCGAAAAAGTTCATTCAGCCTCATTTACTGCCTTTAAAAAAACATGACTGACTTGCTTAATAAACCAATGTGGTTTCTAATGCCAATTGAGATGTGCAAACTATGGCATAAGGGGACGAAGTGGATAAGAGGCCATCCGAAATTCCGATTAAGACAATGAGCTAGTTTGGACGGACGTAACGTTATTCAATATAAACTATTTGTTTAGCACTTTTGAAATGTACAGCGACCAAATTCAAAACATGGGCCATATCTACAGTGTTCACCAAGTCCGAATCGTAGGATCTCGGCCTTCCGAGTTAACAGTTGTTTTGGGTGTGGCACAAATCATGCTTCATTGACAGCATGGCCAAAGTGAATGTTTATCATTTTAAATTTGGAAAAGAGCTTCTTAATCCCAGATTTGGGATCACAGAGCCACTGTCACTGATTCCTTCAAAACCACTCGTTGAATTTGCGATTTCCAACTTGTTGTGTAATGTTTATGACCAATGGCCGATGAGTACCGACACGTTTTTATCTATAATTTCTCTTCATTATTTCTCTTCATATGACAAAGATTAAAAAGGATTTTCCAGTAGATTGTCGACTTGATTCATGATGATGACTGCTAGCTAAGATTGGACTGATCATGTCAGCATCATACTTTCACAATCAAAGCTACTAACATGATTTGACATCATTTTATCTGTGACCAATGACTTTGAGCCTTCTTGGATTGGCACTTCTATGACGGCTGCCTAAGGGCTAGAATTTTCAATGTCTCCTCTTACACTTGGCAGTGACATAAAGTCCCCATGAGTGACAGAACACTGAGCTAATTACGCTTTGTATTTTCTGCTCACTTGCCCCAACACCACAGAAAGCACCAAGCTAGGCTGAAACACCTGCATTTTGTAGTTGCCTTACTCAAGAAAACACAAAAGAGACCATGTTTGTATGCAGCTGTATTAACTCAATGATATATATTATTTTACATTGTTTGCAAACTGATATGTGGCATGTATTAATGCCAAAATAACATGCAAAACAGGCTCTGCCCCACCTACTTGAATGAAGGGTCGTCACTGGCTCTTCAGAAAACTCCCCAGACCAGAAGATACTGTATTTTCATGAATAGACGCTACAGGTAGTGGGCTAGTGGTGTCCAGCAGGATGCTTTGATACATCTCACATCATCCCAATTATTATAGTATAATATCATAGTCTCGTTGTGGAGCACATTTTTGTGTTCATTGTTTGAAAGCTGGGACATTTGTATGACTAAAAGGACAGCCCGCCCAGTCTCACGATGCCGCTGCCGAAGAAGATGTAATGCAGCTCCCACAAACACATGTGAGCGAGCACAAGTTAGGCAGTAACTGTTAGGGATGACCAGGGATGTTCTCGTGATTAAGTCCGTGAATTTGACAATTTTCTTGTTCTGCTAAGCATTTGAAATGTAATGAGTACTTTTGTAATATAAATAGTAAAGCAAAGTGTCCATACCCCCCCAAAATACTTAAGTAAAAATACTTTAAAGTACTACTTAAGTACTTTACACCACTGACGTAGTGTCATGGGAATCGTTGTACCCGTATATGTATTTAACTCTCAAATGAAAATAGACATTCCCATGTTCAAATGCACAGTACTGAATCATTATACTACGATGTATTGATTCGGTAGCCCTAAAATGGCTTAGATTTTCGTGACAGAACGTTAAAAACGAATTAAATGTTCCTAGCATGTTTCCACCGGAATTCTTTAAGTGATGGACAGAAGCTTGCCTTTTTACAAAATGACAGCTGAGAAAGAAAACACGAGTTTGAATGTCACTACTGCAATTGTGACAGATAACGACGACAAACTACAGCTTATGAAAGGCAAGCGGACTGCTTATTTAACAATTGTTTCACTGTTTGCACAGTTAATTCGGTTTTTGTATTGTTGCTGTTAGCTACATTAGCTTGACCCTGACATACTCACTGCAAATTATTGAATTATTGGCTAGCTAGTATAGTTGATTACTCACATGATCATTTTTTGAGACTCATAACCAACGTCCCATCGACCTTTTCCAGGTGCAGCTTTCCTGACGACTGTCGCATCTGCTGGGATGATAGCAGGATTCGGCTCCACGTTAGCCTTGGCCAAGAAAAAGAGTCCAGGCTGGTTTAGCAAGGTAGCTATGATTTGATATAGCTACAGCATTACATACAGGTTAAGTTACATTCATGTTAGTCTTGACCCATGACGAAATGTGTAGGAGCCTGAAATGTAGGCCTGGGCTAATGTAAGGCATTAATTGCATTCCATGACCTCCATGTATGCAAGGCAAGCACAACTGTATCTTTATGGCACAGCACAATTGGTAGCAAGTGTGCTCACCCTGTAACTGCTGTTCTACAAAATTGCTACATTGGTGGGATAATGTTTACATTTTGGTAATTTAGTAGACACTCTTATCCAGAGTGACTTACAGGAGCAATCAGTGTTAAATGCCTTGCTCAAGGGCACATCAACAGATTTTTCACCTGGTCTGCTTGGGGATTCAAACAGTTACAGTATTTAGGACACTCAATAAGCTGTCCAAACCAGTTAAGTTACCAGCAGGTGTCTTGATAATGGAAAATTGCAGTGATTCAGTGGTTTCTGTCACATGCAATTGCTTTTGAGTTAATCTAGATTTAATCTAGATCTAGATTTTAACAGTAGTATCTCTTGACAATTTCACAAGACATATTTTACCTGACATGCCTCAATACTTAGAACCACTAGGCTAATAAATACATGATTTTTTTGGATTATTTAATTACTTAGTTCATGTTAATATCAAGTTATCCATTTGGAACGCCACATCACGTTGTTAAAAATATCCCTCAATTGGGCATGCCTATAAATTATGCAATTGAAGGCATCTATAGTGCTTATGTTAACTTCGATAGTGTTTGATGAAAATTATGGCCTGTCAATGTTGTATGCAACATTATCGGTAAGTGACTTGATGCCTACCGTGCCAAAGCAATTTAGTTGTTAAACGGGAGTGATGATGAGTGTGTTGATAACAGTAATATTGTGCAAATTACACTTTTAACAACCATAAGCATGTGATTAAAAAAGGCTATGCATGACAATAATTAAGATCCTGTCAGGCCAATGTTTTATAAATAGTTTTACCATTACAACATTTGATATATGCTCACATTCACTGTCGTGGTCTGAAGCATGCTGAAAAGACCCCTTTCTGTGTTTGCAAAGATTTCCACACTAGGACGATGCACGCAAGTTGGTGGCAGAACAAGGGGGAGGGAGTTTCTACAGAACAGCAGCAAAAAGAAGGGCTCTATTTACATGTTGCTTATGAGTGCATTTCACACTACTTTTGGATTACAATTGGATTTTAAGGCTCGTATGAATGTCCTGCTTAGGGCTGTTGCTGTGACCAAATTATCGCCACACCGGCGGTCACGAGTCATGAACGCAGTCAAATTCCACGTGGCTGTTTAGTCACGGTAATTAGGCTTCTCCAAACTGATGCTGCTGCTGATCATTAGTAGCCTACCAAACTTGCTAACTGCCTGGTACTCAGCACTCTATTGTCCCCCTAATCACCTGACATCAATGCAAATGTAATCGAAAATCTAATCAAACTTCATGAGCTCACTTTGCAACATTTCTATAGGCTATGCAATTGGGCGAGAAAACAGAGTGATGGCCTCTACTAAAAAGAGGGTCGTCCCATTAGCTTTCTATAGACTAGGCCTACTATATTTATTTATCAAATTCCTAATATTAAGCACATTGTTTATCTTTACAGCAGGAGTATAGCCAACCTGGCTGGCATGAAAATAACCCACAGGAAAAGCGTCCTCCATTCGCTATTTAAAAGCATACATGACATGTATTTTATTTCCCACTGCCCCTGTTTCGAGACGGGTGCATGATGGTCATTACAGCCACAAAGGGGATGCCACCGTAAAATTCCAGGCATTATCACATGCTTGTCAAGTTGTGAATGAGAGACTATTGAAATATGTACAGCCTACTCAAAAAAACAAAGCAGAGCTCATGCCTTTCAAGCAAGTTTTTTTCAAATCATCATTCGCCTCATCATGCAGGCTTACAATGTATTAAAAATCCAAACATATAGCCCAACGTTTGAAGAACAACTAAAGTTACATTAATAACTCTAAATTAAGCATATAGAAGTACCTATTTATCTATTTTATTCAGCTTTGTTCAATTTTATTCTTTATACTTTAAAATAATGCCACGGAATTCTAAGACAATTTTGTCAACTAAATTAACTTGTGTAGCCAACAGTCATTTGGCATAGCCACACCAGGACCTAACATAAGAACAACTCAAGACTATGCTATTCTTCTGAAATAGACTACATTTTCTTCATATCATGCCTCTTTAAACGTGTCTAAAATAAATAATGGATTTATTGTGAAGGTTATATTACATGGATTTATTAGACTTTTAAAAATGTAGATGTTCCAAAGGTCTGCATCAGTGGCTTGTGTCGAAGCCAGGAGATGCTAAATGTGTTTAATTAACGGTCAATTACCGTCAGACCAACCGTTATTTGCCTGACAATCATTGGCTGACAAAGTTTTGTGACCGCCCTAGTCCTGCTTAATATAATGTTTGTGTCATCACCGCAAATCAACTGCATTATACTTAAACACTTCAACCAGTAAAATCTCTTTGGCTAGCTTTTGATACAGCCTATATCAATGAGCGTTAGCATTGAGCTAACAATTGCTACACCCAAAATAGTTTATTTTGCAAAGATCAAACAAATATAATCTTAGCGTCTATTAAAACAGAAATCTAAACATCATTGTAAGTGTATGAGAACTCCAAAAATATATTTTGTTGAAGTGAAGAGTTGTAAATCTATGTTGAATGGGTGCAGCTGGAGATGGCTTTCTTACTGCCAGCAAGAGTCGAGCGCGTCAGTGTGTTGTGTACTGGAAAGGGGTCTATAGAGTTCACAGCTGGCGATGCCTCATCGTGATTGGTTATTCCCCATAATTTGCAACAATCACGATGAGGCATTGCCATCTTTCCTTTGTGGTACCTCAACAAACGGTCTGATTACCAGCTGAGAAATGTTACTTTGAGCTGAGAGATTTTTTTTTTGTCTTTAAACGGGCTTTAACAGGATTACTAGGAACTTTTCTGAGATGCTTTGTGAATACAGGCCCAGGGCTCTGGACAAAGTAGTGCACTATTTAGGGAATAGGGTGCCATTTGGGAGGGTCACAAGTTCGGAGCTGATATTAGTTATGAAGATATACTTGGCCCAGCAGCATAGTGGTGCCTTTGTTGGATTTTTAAGTCTATTTTTAAGCCCATAGGGCCATCTTTGTAAACATAAATCTCAGCCGAATATGCCTTGTAAAGTGGTCAAATTAGATTTAGTGCTTTGTGAGAGGTATGCGGTTGTGAGGTCACACTGGCTGGCTGGAGTGCTTCTTTCACAGAGAACAGAGATGGACTGTAGAGATTGTCCAGAACCTGACGAGATTGCTACAGTTAACATGTCACTTATGTTAATGGAGGCACTGTAAAGAGCAGATACCAAGGCTTGTTTGTCATGGAACCAGGGCTGTCTCTGGTATCTCATACATGAATCTGGCAACTCGCATATGTAGATTTCATGCTGTTATGACTTATGGCTGGTTTTGAGGAGAGAGTTTGCAAATTAGTGACCAAACTCCATAAGACATGTTTGTAGCACACTCACAGGACCGCTCATACCCATCAGAGCAAAACAACTCGTAAAGAATCAGACGTAAAATAAGACAGTTGGTAACATTATATGCAACACTAGGGATAGGCAGCTGATGTTGATGGACACGGACTAGCCTACACCAAATCAAATCTCTTCAGGCAGCCTTTTAACCATCTAGGAAGAGCTACACTGAGTCTGGCCAAACTCTAATAATAGCTAATCTAATGAGCAGGCCACATGGACAATAATTACATGAAGAGGTAATAATATTAGTGACCTGCGTCTGGTTTCTAAACTGCTTCTTCAGTCTTGGATGCATCCCAAATGGTACACTTTTCCCTGCAGAGTGCATTGCTTTTGACCAGAGGCCTGGTTAAAAGTAGTGCACTATATAAGGAATAGGGTGACATTTGCGACGTAACCTTGAAATACAGCTCCTCTTCCAGGGTAGGTTTAGAGTTTCTCTTTCAGTTAGATAAATTCCGTTTGCAGGGTGGCTAACAGTTTTCACCTCCTTTAAAATGTTGTTTTCTGCTCACATGTGTAGATCAACTCATGTACAGTGGGTATCATGAGTATTCACCCCCTTTTGATTTTTTTCACATTTTGTTATGTTACAAAGTTGGATAAAACATTTTTTTTTGTTATATTTTTGGATCTACACAAAATACTCTGTTGAAGTAGAATAAAAATGTGGATATCGTTTTTTTAAATTAATGAAAATAAAATACTAATATACCTTGATAAGCTAAGAATTCACCCCATGTTAGAAATACCTTTTGGCAGCGATTAGGACTGTGAGTCTTATAAGAGCTTTGAACAATTTAAAAAAAATTGTTCTTCAAGCTCTGTCATGGTGTTGGCTAGACAGCAATTTAAGTCTTCCCATAGATTTTTAAAGCGGATTTAAAATCTCAGGAACATTCACTGTCTTCTTGGTAAGCAACCAGTGTAGGTTATTGTCCTACTGAAAGGTGAAGTCCTCTCCCTGTGTCTGCTGTAAAGCAGTCTGAAGCTGGTTTCCCTCTTGGATTTAGCCTGTTCTTAAGCTCCATCCTGTTTATTTTTATCCTGAAAAACTCCCCAGTCTTTGACGATGTCAAGCATACCATGAGGCAGCCACCACCATGCTTGACAATAAGGAGGCAGTTACTCAGGGATGGGATGTTTGCCCCAAGCACAAAGCTTTGCATTTAGGCCAAAAAGTTTATTCCTTTGCTTAATTTTTTTTTACTTTAGTGCCTTGTTCCATACAGGATACATGTTTTGGAATATTTGTATTCCGTATTCTTTTCACTCTGGCATTTAGGTTAATTATGTGGAGTAACTACAAGCAACAAAGCAATTCTCTACCCTCACCGGAATGCTTTCGCCCCTTGGGGCATAGACAGGAAAAAGGAAGATGGGGCGGCGCCTCTGGGAATAGAGTGCCAGCACCCTTATGCATGCCCTGTTTTTACAGTTTTTCTTGGAGAAGTGGTATGACTAAACAGATTGTTCCTCCTTACACTCTGTTTTCCATGGTCCAATGCGCCTTGCAGGACTTTTTGGGATGGAGTGAAGGTGTCGTCATTGTTAATGTCCTCTAGCCGCTTTCTCGGCCTGCCAAGGCCCTGACAGTTGTACAGTTTATCCACTGTCGCTTACGCCCAGTATATAAGTCTTAAGCTAGTCCTGGGACCTGTCTATTGTGCTGGCTCTAGCCACTGAAAAGCAATATTCCTCAGTCTTTCGCTTTACTGTCAGTGGCGTAACCCTAAGCAGACTGTACTCTACCAGCAACTGTTTGCCCAGGTTAATGTACCTGCCCCCTGTCGACATTCTCATTGTCGCACCATAGTCTGTGGATTTCACCTGTCGCCTTCCCCAGAAGGACGGCCCCACTGTTGTCCAGTACTTGGATTGAACGAGATCTCAGGCAAGGGCGTTGTGCTCTTCATTCATTGGGCAACTACACTCAAGAGGGTTGGTCCTTTTCTCTTTGTTTTATAATGACGAGTGACCGCCCTTGTAGGGGACTGAAAGAGCCCTCTCCTATAGGAGTTAACCTATTAGGTACATCTCATTAAACTGAGATTATGTGAGCTGAATTGGGCTTCCCCTCACTTTGTAATCACCCCCTCCCCCTCTTGGTGCATACTCCCTGTCTCTGAGGGTTGGGACTACCCAGGCTTCGAAGAGCATGTTTTGCAGCCACATCCCCATAGTGATACATTGAAACAAGTAACTCCGGTTCTCTGATGAGTGAGATGTAGCACCGCCTTCCCCTGGTTGCAAAAGCGTGAGAAAGAAAAGCAGGAGGCTCCTTATAAGGAAGTGCCATTCTACCCAACAGACGCTTTTGATAGGTCCTTCGAGTTGGTGATAAAGCTCACTCATCAGAGAACCGGGGTTACGAAAGTAACCTTTTAAGTTTGGAACCATGTGTAGAGCAACTCTTGTGTACCTCATGTGTGTATGTATGTGTTCTCTCAAGGGAACAATGGCCACTGCTGCAGTACCGGAGACTGGGGCGTCCCTGGCTCTCCGTGCCCTGGGGTGGGGCTCTCTCTACGCCTGGTGTGGAGTGGGCCTGCTCAGTGTCGCAGTCTGGAAAGCCATGGGGGTCCATAGTGTACGTATTAACCATCTCATGGTCTTGCCCTTATCATTCCATCGGAAAAGCATGAAAGACTAACAACACCTTTTAACTAACACTCAGTAAATGTAAACAAATAAAGTCCATGCATGTACTGCTCAAGAAATCTCCACTTCATCTTCACAGCTAACAGAGTTCAGGCAGAAGATGCAGTCTGTTTTCCCAGCTATTCCCAAAAACGAGGAAGGACCGGCCAACTCGGAGGAATGGGACTCCATCTTCAAGTCTAAAGAGAACAACGGATCTAGCTGACATTCTCCCTGTCTGGATCAGGGCAGCCTTAATAAACCACTGTTTTAAACAATTGCTGTGGTATGGGCTGAGAAGGAAAGGAACTTGGCATCCACTGGCAGGTTACTGGGCTCATTCACCGATGCTCATCTGAAGTCCATGCAGAGTACTCCTTGTGTGGAAGAGAAATCATGAACTAAACTAAACTAATGGATTGAGGCATCATGGTTAATCTTAATTTCTGATCACAGGAGCACAGGACTGTCTTGTACTAGTATAGGAGTTAGGCTTAGTGCCAGTCTGTGCTCTTGCCAACTCCATTGCTCGTTGTCAAGCAAAATATTTTTGTCATGCCAATGAGTGACAACTTAACATGATAGCACAAACAGACTAGCACAGTATTCCTAGGCAGCAACTGCTTTCTAATATTGTAATCTCTGGCTATTTGGATTTCTTCATAGGCCATCATGATATAATTGACACTTCTATTTTTGTTCTATGAAACTAAAAAAGCTAAATTTGTTTGCAGTTCTGAAGACAGTAAAGGCTGGTCAGCTGAATGTGAGGCACCTGTCTGGATGATGGTCTGTTTTAAGTGAAACCAATGTATATTTAAGTGTTTGCCGTCAGCTATTCCCATGAAAGACAAGTATCAAAGCGAGAACAGACTTGGAACTATTTGAAACTGTCCTGGCTAGCCGTAGGAATACGTGTGCGTCATCCTAAATGTGCTTGTGACTGCCGCCCCTGATGTTTTCACAAACAAAGTTGAAAGAGCGCGTCATGCCACAGCTGTGACGTGGAGCACGGTGTTGGTTACAGCTGAACCGACACTTCTGTGTATTTTATCTGTCGTGCAAATGATCATTCCTTGCCCGCTGTGCTAAATAAACCTCTGTACTTATCTACAGTCTGATAGGTTGCAGTTATTTAGCAGATGTTTTTATCCAAAGCGACTTAGTCATGAATGGTTGTGATACTTTGTAGAGGAGATTCTTGGACAATGGAAGTGAATAAAAACGTTTGGCCATATTCATTCTGCCACGATTCTCCAGTTTACAATCTCTGGACAAAAGAGCCAAACACCCTTCACAGTGCTCAACCAGATTTCATGTACATTTATTCTTAACATGTGGAACATATAGTATAAACATTTTACTGAAAACAATGTTCATCAAATGTTAACTGTCAATCGGACATGATTTTTTAAAAACAATTCAATTCCAGAATACAGTTCTGCCCATTGTGATCTATTTGTTAGCTGACTGTACAATCTAAATAAGTGTCAAAGCTAGTCAGACTGAAATCATCCCTATATAGACCTGTCAGTCAGTCAACATAATTCTTTTAAATACATAATGACTGACCTCCAGTTGAAGAGTCACCAAATATCCATTATTCAAATACAAAGTAATCATAACATCCATTATAATGATCAACTACCATCACTTCTCTATACCAAATAGGGCTGTCTGAATATACAACTTCTATATACAAATGGGCTTTTATATATATATATATATATAAAAAGAAAAAATAAGACTGAGGGAAGTACTGCACGTGGGTTTGAGAGTTTACCTGTCTGTTGCTATGGTTACCAGGAAGCAAGTCAGTTGAACAGGGTGACTCATGTCTCCCTCATATACTGTTATTGTAATATTATGCAATGCTTATTTCATAATCTCCCCCAAACAAGCCAACTAAGGCCTAATTACAATCTGATCAAGCGATAGCCGACACCCGTATAGCTCATGTTTTAGCGGTGACGGAGGTGGAACTGTGTCCGTGCTGTCAAATTGGTGAGCAGCTGCTCTTGTGGTTATTGTCACGAAGCCACACCCATCGAATTGAAAATCATTCAAATGAAATAATGAGGAATTCTCTCACATTCCAGTGTTCAAACTTGTAAACAAGGCTGCGTGGGATTTTTCTTAATGCGACTCCATGCAGCCAATGGCAATGTTCACTTTACGTATAATGCCAGGAGCCGCTTGTAGATTTTTATTTTACCAGGTAAGTAGACTGAGAACAAATTCTCATTTACAGCAACGAGCTGGGGAAAAGTTACAGGTGAGAGGGGGGATGAGCCAATTGGAAGCTGGGGATGATTTGAGGGCCAGATTGAGAATTTAGCCAGGACACCAGCGTTAACACCCCTACTCTTACGATAAGTGCCAGGGGATCTTTAGTGACCACAGAACCCCTTTAACATCACACCCTACACAGGGCCAGCACCCCCGCACCTCTCTGATTCAGAGGGGTTGGGTTAAATGCGGAAGAGACATTTCAGTTGTACAACTGACTAGGTATCCCCCTTTCCAATCACTGGAAATTGTTTTTTAGACCAGAGGAAAGGGTGCCCCCTACTGGTCCTCCAGCAGCATCTCGTCTCCCATCCAGGGACCAACCCTGCTTAGCTTCAGTGGGATGCAGGGTGGAATCCTGCTGATTTGACAGCTCTAACGCAGTTCCACCATCAAACTATCAGCTATGCGGATGTCGGCTAAAGTGATTCTGATTGAGTCAGGCCCTTAATCCTTTTGCACAATATACTTTCTCCCCCCCAGAACAGGATACATGATGATCTGTATATTCAGAGTTAAGTCAGTGTTTTTTTTCCTTTACATTAATACATAAGAGGTCTATCTACAACATGATTCACAATTTAAATAAGTCTGCTTCTTCCTACAGAAAACCACCATCAGAAAGATCCCACACAGACAAACAGCCACAGATAATTACCAAACATTTTTTTAAGAGCAAGAGACCCCAAAACTAAAGTACGTTCTCTATCATCGGGTGCCAACTTTGGTTAAAACAAAAAGAACCGACAAATAAAAATAATAGATAAAAATGTAAAATACAAAGTATTAAATATTTGTATTAAAATTATTTAAAAATCCCAAATGAAGGTTGCGAATGGGGCATAGGAGCTATATATATTCTATATATTTATTTGTATGTAAAAACTTTTTTGTTTTATTTAAATAAAAATATTATACCACGGACACCCATGTTCGTGTTCACTGTAGCTTGGCTGTCAGACCAAGCACCCCCCCCTCCCTCTGTGTCTTTGCCTGTGGCTGTCACGAGGAGCGTCCAATCTTAAACAGTACTTCACACATGATGGCCGCCACGGCAGAGCTCAGCACAGAGGACAGAGAGCTATCCAGTAGCCTGCTCTCGTAGAGAACAAACTCTGGCCGGTTCTCCTTCACCTTGGCCATGGCCAGCAGAGCCTTGGCGGCCCTGCACATCATGTTAACGCTGGGGGGATCGGGGTGGGGGACTGGTGCTGGGTGTAACAGGCTGTGGGGTCCCTGCTGGTGCTGGGCCATGGCCACGCAGTCCTCCAGGAAGCCGATGAGTGTTCCCACGCTGCCCTTCTGCAGAGCGATGGCACGCGCCGCCGTCGGGTCCCCCTGTGCCAGGTTAGAGAGCACAGCCACCGCCATCTCCCGGCAAACCTGGGACTTCCGCTCACCCACGTGGCGCACCAGGGTGGCGTAGAGCTTCTCCTGGCGGCTGAACGGCGGCGTGGCCAGCAAGAGGTCCACGTTGTTGTCCTGGATGCTCAGCTTGCACAGGCACTCCAGCACCAATCTCTGGGGGGTGAGGGAGGAGGAGCAGCCCGCCGTGGTGAAGGGGTCCTGGGCCTCGGCAGAGGGACACACCATCCAGTGGAGCAGCCCGTCCAGGACGGGCAGACAGATGCTCTCTGGGTAGAGGGACAGGTCTAGTTGACCTGAGATGTTAGCCAGGGTGACCAGAGTGTTCTCCCTGAGGGCTGACAAACAGTCCCACCACCACTCGTCCTTGCTGCAGGCCCGGCCCTGCTCCTCCTCTCTCTGGTAGCTGGGGGGTGTCCTCCTCCTCTGGGGGTGCAGGTGATGCAGAAGGACCAGCCGCCCCAGGATCAGCACCAGGCCTGGGTGGCGGGACATGTCGTTGTCATTCCCTGGGATGAAGGAGAGGCCGCGGACGATGTTAGAGACGCAGACACAGCGGCGGGCCAGGGCGTCCTGCCAGGGTTCGGCCGTGGAGAGGGGCGCCTCGTCCCAGCAGCGAGGCTCGTCCTCCAGCAGGGTCAAGATAGGGCTTTGGGTCTGCGCCCCTCCTACAAAGGAGAACGCCCCAGTAAGATCGTTCCTCTCTGACAGAGACTGAGAGCCTGGTCGGGCACTCAGCATATCGTCCACAGTGGCTGTCTCAGTCATGGTCTTCTCTACAACGGCCCCTTCTTCCACCTTCCTCTCTTCTGTATGCTTGCTGTCCGTCTCTTCGCTGCGTTTCTCGAAGTGTGTCTGAATGTGGGCCGTGGAGTCCCCCCCTCCAGCCTTCCAGTGCAGCAGGCCGGAGTTGAAGCCCCTGGGCAGGCTGAGTCCCTGGCGCTCCTCCACCTGGTCCTCCTCCGCACTCTTCTCCTCCACCTTGACAGGCAGCTTGTCGTACTTACTGGCCTGTTTGGGCCTCGGCTCTGGGGGCCCCTCGGGCTGGGGAGGCTCAGACTGCTCCGTGGTTGCCCCCACCTCAGATTCTTCCCCTTCTACCTTCTCCTCTTTCACAGTCACCTCAACAGGCTCCTCCGGCTTTTTGTCTGGGACCGCCTCCTCTGTGCTGCCGTTGGCTGTGGGCTTCTCTATCTCCGCCTCTTCTAGCCTGTTATCCCTCTGCTCTTCGCGTAATTGGCTGCCGAGCTCTGGAACGGTAGGCTCTTCCTCCTGGTCTGCGATTGGTCCTAGCAGCGTTCTCTGTCCCTCTGTGCCCACCTCATACTCATCCAGGATCCCAAAGATGGAGATCAGGCACCGGCGGAAGTACTCCACGATCAGCTCCAGGAAGCCAGGCAACTGGGATAACACAGGGAACAACATATTAGTTGGGTGCATTCTGAAATTACTGTGTGAAAGACCATAGACAATAGCTTAATAATTTGTCCTTCATCCAGTCATGGTCAAATCAAATTATATTTGTCACATACGCCGAATATAACTATAAGTGTAGACCTTACCGTGAAATGCTTACTTCCAAGCCCTTAACCAAAAGTGCAGTTCAAGAAATGGAGTTAAGAAAATATTTGCGAAATAAACTGAAGTAAAAAATCAAATAAAAAGTAACACAAAATAGCAATAACGAGGCGTTATACAGGGGGTACCTGGTACCGAGTCAATGTGCGGGGGGTGCAGGTTGTCAAATATCCACACCACTTAGAATGAAGCCATGGTGTGGGCTTGTATTCGACATGGTATAGTTTAGATATCGGAGGGAATATCATTGGTTTAGTCCCGTCTCGTGGATAATGGATATCATTGGTTTAGTCCCGTCTCGTGGATAATGGATATCATTGGTTTAGTCCCGTCTCGTGGATAATGGATATCATTGGTTTAGTCCCGTCTCGTGGATAATGGATATCATTGGTTTAGTCCCGTCTCGTGGATAATGGATATCATTGGTTTAGTCCCGTCTCGTGGATAATGGATATCATTGGTTTAGTCCCGTCTCGTGGATAATGGATATCATTGGTTTAGTCCCGTCTCGTGGATAATGGATATCATTGGTTTAGTCCCGTCTCGTGGATAATGGATATCATTGGTTTAGTCCCGTCTCGTGGATAATGGATATCATTGGTTTAGTCCCGTCTCGTGGATAATGGATATCATTGGACATTGGATATGGTTTGTGTCTCACCTGTGCGAGGGTGAAGGAGGACACAGTGTTGTCGTCATACAGCAGGATGTTGATGGTGTCCAGGGCCCACGTGCTCTCCGCCAGCAAACCTGACTTAAGGGACATCATCACACGCCACGCCTCCGGAGTTCCTGTGGGTAAGAGGTCAAAGTACAGAGGTCGGAGGGGAGCGACCTATATTAGAGCTTGGGACTATAAAAGAAACATAAATCAACACCGACCATACCGATCACTTATCACAGGCATTTTGCTAATATCGTTCATTATGATAAGTACCCTATACTAGAGAAATGTCAACTATAAATTAATTAAGTTTGCTAATATGGGTGATAGTTAATGAGACAATTGACGGCTTACAACAGTCAAACCAGTCGTAGTAGTTTAAAGGATGAAAAAAAACCATGGTGCAGATTGTTATAAATATATAGTTTTATTAATCGTTATTGAATCAATTTAGGCAATTTATCACGATATGTATTTTTGTCCATATCGCCCAGCTTTGCCCTACATAGTGCAATACTTTTGACCAGGACCCATAAAGCTGTGGTGAAAAGTAGAGCATCATAAAGGGAATAAGGTGCTATTTGGGAAGCAGCCATTATGAATTTAGTTAGTATGCTTCATTCTCCTACCGGTCTCCTTGGAGGTAAGTCTGCGTCGGGCCTTGAGTTTGGGCAGGGTGGCCTCCACTGACCCCACGGGGAAGCTGATATCTCTGTGGAGAGGTAGAATGCCCTGCCCTGACATCCCTCCGCCGAGTGAGCCTGGCATGGATCCGGGCATCCCTGCCTTCTTCAGAGATGCCATGTAGGGGCCCCCATTGTTGGGGGACAGGGGTCCGGATCCCCCCATGGGCCGGTGGAAGGGCGAGGGGCTGGGGGCTCTAGAGATGTGGTTGGCCATGGCGGGGTTGGATTGGTAGGAGGAGGTGGGCTGTCTGGATGCCATTGGGGGCATGGAGGAGGCAGAGGAGGAGTGGGGTGGATACGGGGGCTGGTGCTGGCCTGGAGGTCCGGGGGGCCACTGCCCATCTGGGGAGTTCCTTCCCTCTGGGTCATCCCCCGGGCCCCGTCCCAAACCAGGGTAAGGGGGCCCCTGGCCCAGTTGGCCACGGTAAGGCCCGGGGTAGCCCATGTCTGTCCTGGGGTGCCACATGTTAAGCTGTGGGCCCTCTGCAGAGGCTCCGGAAGAAGCAGGGGGCCCACCACTCATCATGGCGTGTTGCTGTGGCCCCTGAGTGGCCCCCATGCGGTCTCGGCTGTAGGGGTAAGGGTACTGGCCCTGCATGGGCCTGCGCTCTGGCCCCATGTAATTCCCTCCGTACTGGCTGTACATGCCTGGCTGCTGTCCTCCGTACTGCATGCCGTAGGCCTCACCCTCATGGCGCTTAGCAGGGGGACCGTACATAACCTCTGGTCCTACTGGCCTCTTATAGCCCTGAGAGGGAACACGGAACATTACACGTTAGATACTGTAGTCAGTGCATTGCAAAAATGATAGCCTCTCATTTGTAGGCGTACCTCACTCAAACACACACAGACACTACCGTTCAAAAATTTGGGGTCACTTAGAAATGTCCTTGTTTTTGAAAAAAAAAAATATATATATTATATATATGCTATCCATTAAAATAACATCAAATTGATCAGAAATACAGTGTAAACATTGTTAATGTTGTAAATTAATATTGTAACATGGATACTGGACAGCATTCCAGAGTCGCCTCTTCGCTGTTGACATTGAGACTGGTGTTTTGCGGGTACTATTTCATTAAGCTGCCAGTTGAGGACTTGTGAGGCGTTTGTTTCTCAAACTAGATACTCTAATGTACCCTCAGTTGTGCCCCAGGGCCTCCCACTCCTTTTTCTATTCTGGTTAGAGCCAGAAGGTTCTGTGAAGGGAGTAGTAAACAGCGGTGTACAAGATCTTCAGTTTCTTGGCAATTTCTCACATGGAATAGCATTCATTTCTCAAAACAAGAATAGTTTCAGAAGAAAGTTATTTGTTTCTGGCCATTTCGAGCCTGTAATCGAACCCACAAATGCTGATGCTCAACTAGTCTAAAAAAGTCCAGTTTTATTGCTTCTTTAATCAGCAGTTTTCAGCTGTACTAACATAATTACAAAAGGTTTTCTAATGATCAATTCGACTTTTAAAAAGATAAACTTGGATTAGCTAACGCAACGTGCCATTGGAACACAGGAGTGATGGTTGCTGGTAATGGGCCTCTGTACGTCTATGTAGATATTCAATTTCCAGCTCCAATAGTCATTTACAACATTAACAATTCTACACTGTATTTCTGATCAATTTGAGGTTATTTTAAAGGACAGAAAAATAGCTTTTCTTTCAAAAACAAGGACATTTCTAAGTGACCCCAAACTTTTGAACGGTCGTGTATATATAAATTCACAGCAGAGAGAAATCGGGAGAAAATAGACTTTTTGGATCTTACAATTCACAAAAATAAAGACAACAGGTTGGAGTATACCATCTTCCACAAGCCACAGAGTAGGAATACACTTTTACCCCCAGACAGTAACCACCCGGTCTACGCGGAACATACCGGCAAAGCTAACGATTATGCGCACCAGGTTCCTGACAAGTGGGTATGTTAAGAGTGTCATTGAACAGGCCTATAACCCGTGCTAAGAGAGACTCAACGCCTACTCACTGGCACTAACAGAAACCAGGACAAAACGCTTGTGTTTTCCCCCACAGAGTACAGCCCAAATCCATTATATTGAAACAAGTACAGCCCAAATCCATTATATTGAAACAATGCAACATCCTCAAAATCGAGGAGAAGTCACAACATTACCCGCTCACATGTTTTCCCCTGCTGTGCGCGCAATCTAGCCGACTCCGTTACGCACAGCATGCAGCTACCCAAGAAGCGTGACACTTGGCTCCCGGGCTCGCCCAATGGCAATTACAAGTGTGGCCACTGTGTACAATGTGACAGCACGAGCAATACCATCTTTTTTTTTATTGTAGCACCACAAATATCATATACATGCTGAAACGTGTCAGCGGGGCTGCTTATATTGGTCAAACTAAACAAGCATAGCAACTTTGCGTCGTAGAACATAAGGCTGCTATTTGTAATAAAAACATGGACTATGCCATTGCGCAACACTACATGGAAGCCTCATCTTCCTCCCTACACTTTATAGCTATAGAACACTTATACTTTTCACTCATAGGAGGGGATATCGCATGTAAACAAACAGAGGCTGTAACGTAACAAAATGTGGAAAAAGGGGAAGGGGTCTGAATACTTTCCGAATACACTGTATTCACACACACAGATACACCCCTTCAATTTAGTGGATTTGGCTATTTCAGCCACAGCCATTGCTGACAGGTGTATAAAATCGAGTACACAGCCATGCAATCTCCATAGACAAACATTGGCAGTAGAATAGACTTACTGAAGAGCTCAGTGACTTTCAATGTGGCACTGTCATAGGATGCCATCTTTCCAACAAGTCAGTCCGTCAAATTTCTGCCCTGATAGGGCTGCTATTGTGAAGTCGAAACATCTAGCGCAACCACGGCTCAGTCGGGAAGTTGTGGGCCACACAAGCTCACAGAACGGGACCGGAGAGTGCTGAAGTACATCTGTCTTCGGTTGTAACACTCACTACAGAGTTCCAAACTGCCTCTGGAAGCAATGTCAACGTAATAACTTTTACCTCGGGAGCTTCATGAAATGGATTTCGATGGCCGAGCAGCCGCACGCACACACAAGCCTAAGATCACTAGCAACAAGACATGTCAGGGGTGAAAGATTTCATTTCTTCCCGGTACGGGACATCTTTGTGTGCACGTGCGTTCCCCAAAAACATTTATGGGCATATTTAACAGGCCTGGCCCTGGACGTTCTGCCGCCCTAGGCGAGACAAAAAAACCTCCTATCCCCGTTAAACTAGAATGGTGTGCAGCAGGGGTTGGCAATAGGTTTGGCCTTGTGGCAATTTTTTTCTCAGCTAATAGTTGGCAGAACATAACTCCATTCCCTATTCATAGGCAAATGCATCTGGTTAGTAGGTTATAGAAATCAGTTCAATGTCAATAACATATCCTAATATATTCAATCTGATTACACTGATAAAATCAGCAATGTCTCTATTATTATTTTTTTTAAAAGTAAGCTTCCTGGCTATTCATCTGTTGCTGGACCCAACAACTGAAGTGCTTTCCTGAAACCTGCCTGGGTTTAAACATCTGTTTTCAGAAAGTGAAAAGCGCAATTTCTTTGGTCTCCGACAATAACAACAATAAACCGGTACGGACCTTACTTTTCCCCCTGCATGATGTGCTGACCATTTCTTAGCAGACTGCTAATCGAGTTGAGTTTAAACTCCACTTTGCATCGAAACGGCTAAGTTAGTCTATTTTCCCAGGTCACTTCCAATAGATTCAGTAGCTTAAGCACAATGCCCTCTAGGAACGGGAGGCTGGGACTGACCTGTTGCTGTGGATACATTCCAGGCTGGTGAGAGCCGTAGGGCATGGGGCCGTGAGGGTATTGCTGCTGCCCGTAACTCTCATGTCCATGTGGTCTGTGGTGGAGGAGGATGACACCAGTTAGAACACAGATAGATGGGGACAAAGGGCGTGTTTCTGCTAAACTGATGATCATCATTAGCCTAGACGGACGTCTTACCTCTGCTGAGGGTATCTGTTGGCAGAGTACATGCTGGGGTCACCGCTGGAAGGTCCCATATTGTTCTGACCCCCAGGGGGAGCCATACCCCCCTCTGGACCCATCACATGGTCTGGTCTGGAAGGTAGGAGGAAACAATTATTTGGGGCATTTATAGAACTCTCTGATCAATGTCTCTGACTGAAACGTCGTGCAATGTTTATGACTTGTGATTTACAATTAATAATATATTTTTTATAATAGAGTGCCGTGCCTCAACTTTTGATCCAGCATTCGATTTGAAGGTGGCACCTCTACTCCGGTTGTTTGAGCACGAAACACCCCTTTTCCTACAGGTATAACACCCAGCGATGCATCTACTATGGTTAGCAGAATACACACCTTCTGTCGTAGCCAGGCCCGTAGGGGTACTGTGGCCGCGGGCCGGGGCCCATGCCCATCCCTGGCATGGCTCCTGAGGGAGGACCACGGGGGTACATATCCTGCACGGCACCGCTGGGCATCTGACCTGGTCCATAGGACTCACTGCCCCCTGGCCCTGTGGAGGGAGAATAGACATGGTATTGTATATACTGTATGTAGAGTACGTGTCAACACTAAGTCAGCACCCTTTCACCAGGTCAAATTCCTTGGTACGTGTAAATGCACTTTGCAAATATAGGCGATTCAGATGTCATCAGCAATCATGTCAAGCGTTATCCAAGGCAAGGGTGTGTAGTACATCAGTTGACCACTGGGTGGCAACATAGTCTAAGGAAACAATCATCCCTTCAGAGCGTTTTTTTTTTTACATCGGATCTGATGGCCTAACCAAAAACAAGGACGAAAAAGACATTTAAAAAGTACCAGACCATATCCTATTCAGACAATAGGTGTATTATGTAGATTTTCATCTAATTCACAGTGCACACAAGCAATGGGGATAATACCAGTGTATGACTGCACTGTGTTATGCTACGTGTTTTAAGATCGCCTGGTCCACTCACCTTTCTGGGGCCCTCCATAGAGGTCCTTGTTGGCGTCGTACTGCATTCTCATGGAGGGGTCTGAACTACCGCCACTCTGCTGATAGGGGGCGCCAGAGGGCATAGGCCCTCGCTTGTGGAAGGCAGGGTCACTGATCTCTGAGAAGGGATCCTGGACACGGATACCACCACTGTTCCTGAGGCAGACACATACAGGAGGGGTGAGGAGGACAAGAAAGGATGATACAAAGGGTATCCATGTGTGTATACAGGAAGACTAAGTCACACACAGAAACACGGACATCCCTACAACACACTGAGTGGCCCCCCGGGCCCTGGCCTCTACCTGTTTCCTGGCTGTGGGGTCATGTGTCCGTGGGGTGTGGTGGCTGGGGTGGGGCGCTTCATACCCTCTGGCATCTCACTCATGGAGCTGCTGCCTGTAGACTGGGGGTATGGGGGCCCTGTAGGGAGCCGGAGTTGGCTGGGGGGAAAATGAGCAACGGCAGTCAAAATTGAAAAAAATAAATAAATAGAGTTCTGGTAAACGTAACAGCCGGCTAATGGAGTAAGATACTGAACACTTTTTGTATTTAAGAAATATTGACTGAATTATACAACAAACATGGGGGCCCTACAGGGAGGCTGAGGGAAAAGACACAGCCATACAGCATATTATTTAGCATTTTATTTTTATTTAACCAGGCAAGTCTTTTAAGAACAAATACTTATTTACAATGACGGCCTAGGAACAGTGGGTTAACTGCCTTGTTTAGGGGCAGAACGACAGATCTTTTTTTTTTTTTTTTACCTTGTCAGCTCAGGGGATTCGATCTAACAACCTTTCGGTTACTGGCTCAACGCTCTAACCACTAGGCTACCTGCTGCCCCATATAGAGACATGTACAGTGGGTATAGAAAGTCACCACCCCCTTTCAAAATGTTCACCTTTTGTTGCCTTTTCCCCTTCATTTACACACAGTAACCCACAATATCCAAGTGGAAAAATATACATTTAAAAAAGGTACTTTCAAATTATCTACGAGATAAAGTTGCGGAAAGGCACAAGTCAGGGGATGGATATAAAAAGATTGTGTCTATCCCTCTGAGCACAGGTAAGACCATTATTAAGAAGTGTAAGGGGTATGGCACCACCCAGAACCTGCATAGATCAGGCCCTCCCTCCCTTGGCTAAGAAACCAATGGCGACTTTGAAGGAGCTTGTGACCACGATATCACAAGCGCTCCACAAATATGGCCTCTAACCACTTCCCCCAAAAAAGCCACGTCTCGTTTGAACTTTGCCGAAAAGCACATTGTAGATTCCGAGACCAAGTGACAAAAGTTTCTGTGGCCACATGAGACCAATTTGACTTCTTGGCCTGAACGCAAAACTATATGTTTGGCGAAAACCCAATACATCTTTCCACCCAAAGAACACCACGCCTACGGTAAAGAACACCACGCCTACGGTAAAGAACACCACGCCTACGGTAAAGAACACCACGCCTACGGTAAAGAACACCACGCCTACGGTAAAGAACACCACGCCTACGGCAAAGAACACCACGCATACGGCAAAGAACACCACGCATACGGTAAAGAACACCACGCATACGGTAAAGAACACCACGCCTACGGTAAAGAACACCACGCCTACGGCAAAGAACACCAGGCATACGGTAAAGAACACCACGCATACGGTAAAGAACACCACGCCTACGGTAAAGAACACCACGCCTACGGTAAAGAACACCACGCCTACGGTAAAGAACACCACGCCTACGGCAAAGAACACCACGCATACGGTAAAGAACACCACGCATACGGTAAAGAACACCACGCCTACGGTAAAGAACACCACGCCTACGGTAAAGAACACCACGCCTACGGCAAAGAACACCACGCATACGGTAAAGAACACCACGCATACGGTAAAGAACACCACGCCTACGGTAAAGAACACCACGCCTACGGCAAAGAACACCAGGCCTACGGTAAAGAACACCACGCATACGGTAAAGAACACCACGCATACGGTAAAGAACACCAGGCCTACGGTAAAGAACACCACGCCTACGGTAAAGAACACCACGCATACGGCAAAGAACACCACGCATACGGCAAAGAACACCAGGCATACGGCAAAGAACACCAGGCCTACGGTAAAGAACACCAGGCCTACGGTAAAGAACACCAGGCCTACGGCAAAGAACACCACGCCTACGGCAAAGACCACCACGCCTACGGCAAAGACCACCACGCCTACGGTAAAGACCACCACGCCTACGGCAAAGACCACCACGCCTACGGTAAAGACCACCACGCCTACGGTAAAGAACACCACGCCTACGGCAAAGAACACCACGCCTACGGCAAAGACCACCACGCCTTCAGTAAAGAACACCACGCCTTCAGTAAAGAACACCACGCCTTCAGTAAAGAACATCACGCCTACAGTAAAGAACACCACGCCTACAGTAAAGAACACCACGCCTACAGTAAAGAACACCACGCCTTCAGTAAAGAACACCACGCCTTCAGTAAAGAACACCACGCCTTCAGTAAAGAACACCACGCCTACAGTAAAGAACACCACGCCTACAGTAAAGAACACCACGCCTACAGTAAAGAACACCACGCCTACAGTAAAGAACACCACGCCTACAGTAAAGAACACCACGCCTACAGTAAAGCACGGCAGTGGCAGCATCCTGTTGTGGGGGTGTTTCTCTTCAGCAGGGACTGGAGCGCTTGTCAGGATAGAAGGGTAAATGGACAGTGCAAAATACAGACAGATTCTTGAGGAGAACCTGCAGCCCTCTGCCAGGAAGTTGAAAATGGGGCGATGGCTCACGTTTCCACATGACAATGACGCAAAGTACACCGCCAAAGCAACCGTACGGTGGCTGAAGGACAAGAAGGTGAATGCTTGAACAATTTTGCAAGGAAGAATGGGCAAATAAAGCACAGTCTAGGTGTGCAAAGTTAGTAGAGACGTATTCAGAGACTCATGGCTGTAACTGAAGCAAAAGGTGGTTCTACCAAGTATTAACTCAGGGGGGTGTTCACTTATCCAAATACGGTTTTTATTTTTAATATATTTTAAAAAAAAAGTAAAATAAAAAAATGTATCTTGAACATTGTGGGTTACTGTGTGTAAATAAAATTAAACGGTCGGATTTGATGTGTTTTCAACAAAAGGTGAACATTTTCAAAGGGGGGTGACTTTCTATACCCACTGTATGTACAGTATAAGTAAGCCTCGTCAGAACCAGAACGCCCCAGAGGGAAAGAGCCCATCTTCTGTTTGTGTAGCATGAGGCAGCTTGTACAAGGACACCCCCTGGACAAAACACAAGTCTAGAGGTAGAGATATGCATCTGAATCTGTGTTGTATATATGGAATTTGGGAAAGAAAGATGCTTCGAACTCAATATCTGAGAAGAACAACATTGTACGAGATAAATATGAGTACTTAAAATGTAAAAAAAGATATGATACATGTACAATACAGCACTGGTACCTCTCTGATTCAGGCTAGATGGATCCTCAAGCCGGCTCTGCTATGTATGACGACTGCTTAGTCTAGCAATAACGTCGGCTTCCCAAAAAGTAGTGCACCATATAGGGAATAGGGTGCCATTTGGGATGCATGCAATTAATTCAGAATTTTACATTCTGGCATCTCCTTATATCAAAATGACTGTTCTCATTAACGATACAAGACCAGAATAAAAGAAACCTGACAATTTACATTTATTTTTTTATTTTTTAAACAATTCAAGAAATTATTAAAAACCCTGTCTGTAATAATATGAGGCAGAGAGAGAGAGGCAGAGAGAATTGGCTGGTCAGGTCAATGTGTTTGTAAATGAGAAGTGTTTCAAAAGTAAACAATGAAGTGGTTCAGCCATACGCCATCGCTCTCCCCCTCTCTCTCTGAGCGTGTGAACCCACATGACCCCACCATAATCAGGCGGGGAGAGAGCGAGAACAAGGGAGAGAGAGACAAAGAGAGAGAGAAAAAAAATGCTGCCTCACTGGTCCATCTGTCTGTGGGAAACTAGGTCAGACGGAGGTCACTGTTGTTTATATCCCAGACAGCCACACCACACTCCTCCCTCCCCTATTCATCTTCTCTAGGGGGCAGGGATATTCCCCCGCTGCTTGACAGCTCTACCACCCCCCCCACTTCCTCACACGGTCTTAGCTGTGTGCCCCCCCTTCGCTCTCCCTCTGACATCAACCATCTCGCCTGAGGGGGGAATCCTACAGCTGGCTGTCTGACAGCTCTCCCCCCTCCCTCCCTCCCTCCCTCTCGCAGTTTGACACAATCACCTGTCAGACAGAAATAGACCCACGTGCTGGGAGGGCGCAGGGAGGGAGTAGCCAGCCCAGGGAGAATGGAGATGGATTAAATGGAGGGCCAGATGACTGAGCAGAGGATGTGCTTAGTTTAGACACACCGTACGGGGCTGCCTGTGGATGTATGCATATTCCCCTGTTCATGCCTGTGTATGATGACTATGGACGGGTGTACATATTTGTCAACCACAGCAGCAGGTAGCTTATCACTCTCACCTACACACACAGCATTCGCACCTTGGACGTACAAGCAGGTGTTACACACAATGACTTGTTGTAAATGTAACTCACCACATGTGGGACATAGCATAGATGAATGCGTTATTACAGGTCAGTATTGTACTGCATGGACAGGTTGGTTGCTTAGCAACAACAAAAACCGGATACGCGCGCAACTATGGGGCAAAACAGATGGGGTTGGCTGTTTTAAACTATATTTCGTCTCCAAATGTTAATTGAAAATATAAATACATTTGCACCATGAGCATTTGTTGGCTCTCAGTGACGTGGCTACAGTTCCTCGTAAAGTAAGCCTTGTCCGAGCCGGCACGACCCAGAGGGCATGAGCCTACCTCCTGGACAACGCCCACCGCTTTACTGATTCAAACAGAATTACAACACACGATATACATCTCTCCATCGCTCTACTCACCTGGTGAGGGCGGCTGGATCCTAGCCTGGTGCGCCTGGGCCTGTTTCTTGGTTTCTCCCGGAATCTCCAGCGGCGGCTCCTCTCCCCGCTCCACTTTACACTCGAAGGCAAACAGGTAATGGATGTACTGCTTCTTCAGAGAGCTGGCGGAGCTGCTGGACGTGCCCACGTTGAGGTGGGTAGACAGCTCCCTCCACTTCTTACTCTTGTTCACCTGTAGAGGGAAGGGGGGGGGGACGGCATGGTCAACAGGAGACTGAGCAACCAGAGTTGGGTATGAAAGCGTATATGATCTGGTAGCACTAGGATAGATGGGCGACATCGGCCGTAAATAGCGATCGGTGACGTAAGGGGCTGTCTGATGGAAATACGAATTTGAGGTGTAGATGCAGCACACCTCCTGCTTAAAGTCTCCAGCCTATCGTTCCTGTGATCAACCAGCATTTTCCCCACTAACGGTTCAGATTGGGGGAGGGGAAGCTGATCCTAGATCTGTACCTAGAGGAAGCCACTTAGACTCACCATAGCCAGGCCTCCTATCTCCCGGACAGACAGATAGAGGCGGCATAGGTCCAGGGGCTTCTTGCCCACGGCAGGCAGCATGGGTACGGGCGTGCCCCTCTCCTCCATGAAGGCCAGGTAGCGGTCCACCCACATCCTTCTCTCGGGCTCCCCGCCCATCTCATACAGGATGCGGATCTTCTCATTGGTCATGGTGGCCGGGCTGGGCTTCTAAAGGGGTGGGGCATATAGTAGAGGTGGGGAGGTCAGTCAGGGCTACCACTGTTGTCATTGGTTATGGACGCTTTCATACAGACTGATGTGATCAACATCCAGGTTTACATGATTAAGACTTTGTGGTTGTTGTATATTCCATTCAAACCCAGTTGAATGGCAGCTATACAGCCAGGTAAGTCCCACGGCTGGCAAACAGTAACGGAGCATGTGTCACATCTACCCCCATGTGACACAGGTCCACTCACAGGATTGGAGAACTTTCTCATTAACACAATCAATCATCCGAACAATAATAGGCAATACAAACTCGAGAGTTTCATGTGACGAGAGAAGCATTTGAGATATTGTGGGGCAGCAGGACTGCCAGGTAACCAGCACCGTATGGGAAAGAGGTAGGAGGAAAGAGAGTGTTAGAAGGGAATCCTTTGTCCAGCTCCAATTGCACGCATGTCTTAATAAGAAAGTCTCGGTCACAAATAACGACAACACAATCACATTTCAGGCGTCAAAAAACAAAGACACACAAAATTACATTTTGAGTAAAAGCTGAGTAAAAGTGCTTGAGGCACTTACAGGGCTGGTGGGGGTCTTTGGCCAGGCCCCAGCGACAGCAAGGTGGCTGCTAATGATATCTCTGCTGTCCTGCGCCCCATGACAAGAGGACAGACTAGCAGGGCTGGGGGACAGGGGACATGGGGTGGGGGGCTGGGACATACACTGAGAGGAGCTGTAGCGGTCCTGCGACGGGGAATAGACGGAAACAAAAACATAAACACACGCACGCCGCACGCACACGTGATGAGAGAGATTTCAGTCGGACTTTCATACACTTTCTCGCAAAAACAGAGTCAAACAATCATGCAAAACCTTTCCTCAAAGGCATCCTGTGAGTGAGCACTCAGCGGTCTGCAGCCAACGCGTACGCGTGTGTAACTACCCTACGGAGAAACCCCACAGAGAAACCCGAGCCAGTATGCAACCTTTTGCCTGCCTCGCTCGCTCTTTCTCTGCCCCCCTTTCTCTCCCCGATGGCCCTTCTCTCAGTCACACCTGGAGTCTTTCAGGCAGGTTTGACTGGCTTCAATATATCCCAACACAATTGGAAAATCACACGGTGGAAACTAGGAGCCATACAGACGGGTTTGAGCAGCAGCATTCTAGGGCAGGCAGCCAAACAGAAGCAGGCGAGGAGCTTTAGCACCAAAGGCCACAGCCGTTATTACTAGTACTCTTATGTTCTCACGAGTTGAAACATGAAGCCATGCTCGCTACTGCTGCGGTCTTTGCCCTGACGGCAGAAACGCACAAAGCCAGGCAAATATAGGAGGAGTGATCATTAACTAGACCTGAGACAGAACAGAAATAACAGAAGTTCCTCACAGACGAGTTGGGCTGACAGACCTCTTTCAGTTGTTTGTGATCAAGAGGCTTTTCTCACCAGCCGGTAATGAGGTGAACAGACTCAAATGAACGCGGGAAGGAGAAGAAAAAAAAAAAAAGATGTTCACATTCACACAACTATGTCTGGAACTAAGAGGAGGAGTACAAATACCAAACTAAACCAGAGAGAGGGGAATTTGAAACAAGGGAGGGAGGGGGTGAAACGAGAGAGAGAGAGAGAGAGAGAGAGAGAGAGAGAGAGAGAGAGAGAGAGAGAGAGAGAGAGAGAGAAAAAAACAGGAAAACCCCAAAAGAAGCTCTGACAAGAGAAATGGGAGCCCGTGAGAGAGAGCATTGTGAACAGTAACAAGTTCTTTGCAGTTGACTGGAGACAGGTTATTTTGGTATGCCTGTCTGTCAGACATCCAAAATCAGTCAAAAAAAGACACTCACTCACACAGTCATGAGTGGGGTAATAATGATGAACAAGATGCTGAAAAGAGAGAGCATGAAAAGCCTTTTTTAATACAAAATGGCACCGCTATAAAGCAGTATTTATTTTGGCATCCACTCTCCCTGTAGGCACAGAAGAAGACTATGATAGAGATGGAGAAAGCGAACCGATGTCGGTGCTTCTTCCTTTAGAAAATCCTCACAACGACTCAAGAATGTTTTTCTCAATTCTCTGTGTTCCTTTTTGTCTGCTGCCTCGTTAGATGCGGTGTTTGCTGCGCTTTGCCACAGTCAGTTTCCTCATCCAAACACATGCATTATTAGGACATGCTTTCAGAGGTACTGGCAGGAAACGAGTACATGTAAAAGGAACGGAGAGGAAAAGCGGATGCTTCTGTTAGAGCGATAGCTGGTACCTTGGGTTTAGGTGGTGGTTCGACGGCAGGGGCAGGAGTGTTTTCCTCCCTGTGCTGCTCTGGAGGCCTCCGTTTGGGGTCAGGGGGACCTACCATCCCCTCTCCTCCCATCTGCATGGGCCCTGTGGCGACGGGAAAGGGGGTTAAGGCTCTTGTTCACTGTTATACTGGAGCTCGTCTGTCTGGTATACATGTAAAAAGACGTTGGACAGCTCGTTAGCGAGTTTCGACCCAGATCTGTCTGTTTGTGTTTTATAGCCAACTCCTATGGCCATGAATGATCATATGAGTTGGCTATACAACACAAACAGATCTGGGAACACGCTATAAGTTAGCTGCCTTGTCAGAATGCATGGCATACCTGAGGGTGGGGGTGCGTTGTAGAGCGGATGGGGCCCCTGTGGGGTCATCCTTCCAGAGGTGTTAGCCCCTGGCTGCTGGCTGTAGAGGCCTCCAGGGCTGGGGCCCACACCTCCGGGGCCCATGGGGTTCATGCCAGGGTGGTGCGGCATGGGGGTCATTCCCTGCCTGAAAACCAGAGCAAGAGTTTGGATTAGTCATTTACCATCACCTTAATACAGAACATCATTACCAAAGGCATTATATTCATACAGTACACTCAACTATCAGTGGAGGCTAGTGAGCGGAGGACAGCTCACAGTTTTGGCTGGAATGCAATGAACGGAACCGTCCGAAACCATATTCATTCCGGTTCAGCCATTACTAGGAGTCGGTCCTCCGGTTTAAAGTGCCACCAGTCTCCGCTGTTATACAGTACATTCAAGTCGAACTGACGGACAGATGGAAGTATTGGTAGATTGAGGGATTTTAGTTGTGAGCAAGAGACAATATGAATAGTGCATGTCGGTAATGAAAAGCAGCCCGGCAGCAGCTTTTCTCAACGCCACAAAGAAAACGCGCTGTTAAAACAGAAGAAGGAGAGCGAACATTTACAACACTAAATCCTGGGGGGGGAATAATATGCACATCTAAAGGCTGGGGAGCAGTGAGAAGAAACCCCCTGTGTTCACTGCTCCCACCCACCGGCAGGCTCCCTGTGCGCCACACAGAGGGTGCATCCTAATAATGTTTCCTTCCCCCCAAAGTGTGCACTCGTTCACTTCCCTTCACCGATTCAAAGGGAAATGACCGGTATAAGAAATATATAGTGGAAACTCCTTCTAGCTCATGCCTACACAAATCCAATGCTTTTAGATTTGTGGGAAGTAGTGAATGAGTGCACACTTCAGGAGAAAATAAAGATTAATGGGAAGTACTCAAACACAGCACACACGCCTCGATTCCTCCCTCTTCATTTCCCTTAGAGGGGAAATTAAATGAGTAACATCCCCGACCTCTATTGGAGTAACACGTCCATACCCAACCAGTACCAGGGTCCAAAGGGTGTCATTTGTGATACAACCATTGTCTTCTCCCACCCCCGTACCAACATTCATTCCTCTCCCAATCCACTGATGCTAATAATGAGACCATCTCCATTACCAATTAAATCAATTCTAAACTAATGGAGCTAACAATCCAACCAATGCTACAGGGGATTGGATTTACCTTCCCTCTCTCACTCTGTCTGACAGAAATGTTCCCTCAAATTTTGGGGGCCACTGAACAAATGTCATGTCTGTGCAACTTCCATCACGTGTTTACTGTGAACACTGAGGCTGTACCCGCTTTAAGTTACAATTTCAGACAGTGGTCAAGTAGGCTATTGTGGCTATTTGATAATAATGTAGGCCTACCATGTAGAAAATGCATCCCTAATGTAGAAAATGCATCCCATAATATGTTAACATGGAAATAGCTGTTCTATTGTTCAGCCTACAGTACCAGCCAATGAGTGGTGTTCAATGTAGGCCAACATTCCATGAGACTAAGAAAAGAAAACATGCAGAGCTTGACATTAACTCGTTTATCCACTTGTCCTTCAGACAAGGAGTTTGACTGAACATGTTGTGTTGTTTGGTGCAAGAAACCACATGACCATGAATTATTACAGAGAATCAGAAAATGATCCTGCCCTCTGCCTATTGGCTACTTAGCTTATTCAAGCCTGTCTAAAATACAACACTGCCCTTTAAAAACAAAAAAAGCTCTTTACCTGACTGGCTTTTCAAAGACGTCTAGAAATGTACACGTTTTGTGTTCTCGTAGAAAGCTATGACTCCCCCATTTCTGACTACAAATGATCTATAACTAGGCTAATAACTCACTAACTAACATCTATTATTGAGAAGAGAATTGGATTGGATTCAGCGTTTGTGTACCATGTCTTCTAGAGGTCTGAACCAAGAGTTTGATATCAGACCATTTCTTTCATGAACATGTCACTTTGATTCGTCTTGCCTTCCAGGTCACCTACTTTGTAATTTTGCAAATATATATTATGTTCTGGAACCATTACATGCACCCATCTCGTTGTTATTTAATTATTAGAGATATACATATGTTTCTTGCACTCACCATGCGTCATGTACGCAATGGTCATGTGAGGTGAAATGTGTATATTTTGGGATGTGAACCCTCAGTGTGTTTGACCTGATGAAGATCCGGTTCGGATGGAAACGTTGAATTGGTGAATTGGGAGCTTTAACAGTGTGCGGGGTCCTTCTTGTTCTATACAGATCCATACAGTGCCTTGCGAAAGTATTCGGCCCCCTTGAACTTTGCGACCTTTTGCCACATTTCGGGCTTCAAACATAAAGATATAAAACTGTATTTTTTTGTGAAGAATCAACAACAAGTGGGACACAATCATGAAGTGGAACGACATTTATTGGATATTTCAAACTTTTTTAACAAATCAAAAACTGAAAAATTGGGCGTGCAAAATTATTCAGCCCCCTTAAGTTAAAATGTTTGAAGCCTGAAATGTGGCAAAAGGTCGCAAAGTTCAAGGGGGCCGAATACTTTCGCAAGGCACTGTGTATGGCAATGGTCTATTTACATACAGGCCTACCGTAGCTCTGATTGGTTATGCCGCACCGGTTAGTGTGTAGAGTACGGGCTGAGTGGTGCCTGTCAATGCAATAGAATCCTACTCCGATGCATTCTGCCTACAAGAAAATCTCTTACATAGTTTAGTTTTACATATTAAGTCTTGCATAGTTCCTTTTGTTTCAGAAGGTTGTATTGAAAGTGGCTAATATTGCGTTGATTCTATCGCAATTCCCACAGTAACGGGAAACGTTGATAGTTAACTAAGGGGGAAAAGTTCAATCTCATGCCTCTCTGCATGGGCTGATATTTCTTCTGTGCGACAGTCCTGGGGGAGCTGCGCGCCCCACACACGCGCGCAGCTTAGAGGGAGCACTGGCAGTCTCGCTAATAATATATCCAATCCTTTTGCTTTGCCCATGTTTTATTTCAATCAAGTTATGAATTTCTAATCAGCATTGTTCCCTTTTGACTTTGCAGGGTCATAATATTGCTTGGCCTTTTTCTCTGATTTGTCAAGGGATTTCTTTGACGGTGCAAATAATGTACTGTACACATCCGCTGGTCTCTGACGAAGCCATGCAGTAGCAGGTGAGAAAACATGCCCGTGTTTACTGGCCACAGTGGCCAGGTTAGTCTCACAACCTTGAAGAGTGGGACTCCTGTGCAGCAGAGCCTCAGTGGAGCCCAGGGTTAGTCTGTCTGAGTGAGCGGGGGGGGAAGTGTCTCCAGTGCAGCCCAGGGTTAGGTTAGTGATGTGACCAGTGGACAGCAGCATGCAGAGTCTGTATTACAGACTGCAGCCGTGACACTGACACCTACCCGTACTGCTCAGCCTGCTGCATCATGGGATGGATATGGCTCTTTGCACTGCTGACCTGGGGGTGGTAGGAAGGAGAGCGGGGAGGGTGATGGGGTCGGGGATGGGGGTGTGGGGAGGTTTGGGGGTGAGGGTGGGGCTGATGATGGGGGTGGGTGGAGGGAGAGTGATGGGGTTGAGGGTGGGGTCGAGGATGTGGGTGGTGTCGAGGATGAGGGCTGTCTTGGGGGTGAGGATAGGGGTGTGGGGAGGTTTGGGGCTGATAATGGGGATGGGGTTGAGGGTGAGGATGGTGGCTGTGTTGGGGATGAGGTTGTGGGCTGTGTTGGGGATGAGGTTGGGGGCTGTGTTGGGGATGGGGGGAGGTTTGGGGGTGATAATGGGGATGGGGTTGAGGGTGAGGGTGTGGGGAGGTTTGTGGGTGGGGATGGGGGGAGGGAGAGAGGGGAGGACGGACCCCAGGCCAAGACTGGCTGGGGTAGGCAGGGGAGCGCGCGTAGGGAGGCCTGGAGTGAGGGACGGAAGGAGAAGTCTTTGGTTTCCAAACTCACACAGAGACATGAGGAAAGTCTGTAGCGTTCTTTAGTACACACCTCATAACCTTAGTGTGTGAAAGATGGGTGGATGCGGGGTGTGGAGGAGTGAATGTGAACATGAGGAACTTAAGTGTCAGTATAGCCCTTGGTTGCATCCCAAATGGCACAATATCCCCAATATCCCCTATGGCACTGGTAAAATGCACTACATTTTACCAGAGTCATATGGGCCCTGGTAAAAAAGGGGGGGGGAAAAATAGGGGATAGTATGTAATTTGGGACGCGCCCTATTAGCATGTATAACCCTTCTGTGGCCCTCCCTGGCCCCTGTCCTGACTCACCGGCCCTGGGCAGATGGGTTGGAACCAGCGTTTGGACCCTGCATGGCGTTGGGGCCGGGGCCTGCCTCGTGGCCCGCCTTACGGTTAACGTTGGGCAGGGGCGGTCTCATGCCCTGACCCTGTCCGGCAGGCTGCGGCATGCTGGGAGAGGTGGGGGCCATGGTGTTGGTGGTGGCACAGGGGTAGGGGCGCCCGGTGGCCCCTGGACCCAAGCCTCGCCCAGCGGGCATGGAGCCACAGGGCTGTCCGGGGCCCTGGCCATGCATGGGGCTGCTGGCGTTCATGCCCAAACTGTTGCTCATGCCAGGGCCGGGGCCGCTGTAGTTGGCACTGGGAGCCCCGCCGTAGTTCGGGGGCCTGGGGTAGTTACCTAGAGACAGAGAAATACAGTACCTCATCAGGAATGAGAATAATCAGCTTGATTCAGACACTTCATTCTTCTATCTATGTTAAGACTTTCAAAAGCAGGGGCCCTGGTCAAAAGTAGTGCACTACATAGGGAATAGGATGCTATTTGGGATGCAAGCAATGTGATGTGAACAGAGCATTGCCTCATGTTCCTCTGTGCCACTGGATGTTCTCCACTCCAGCCAGACCTTTCACAATCTGTTATAGTGTATTTCACAAGAGTGGGGGGGACACACACAGAGATGCTTTTGTCATGTGAGACTTCCAAAAAGACTCTCGGCCGTGGCGTTGGAGGGAGAGCTGCCATTTTGGCTCTTCCTGGAGTTATTCTAGGTCTGCCCCTATAACGAGCTCTGTTCAAAGGCAGAGGAGGATGAGAGAAAGAGACGTAGAGAGGGAGGGGATGTGAGGAGGAAAGAGGGATAGAAGAGAGAAGAACGGAAGAGGGGGGTGAGAGGATAGGAGTGGGGAAGTGTAGGCCTAAGTCCTGGCAGCCAGACAAACTGTTGAGCATGAAAAGGCCTGCAGTGTCGCAGTTCTTGACACACTCAAACCGCCTGGTACCTAAATCTTTGTCTTCACCCTCTGAATGGAGCACACACACAATCCATGTCTCAATTGTCTCAAGGCTTAAAAATCCTTCTTTAACCTGTCTCCTGCCCTTCATCTACACTGATTGAAGTGGATTTAACACGTGACATCAATAAGGGATCATAGCTTTCCCCTGGTCAGTCTATGATTTGTACACTCAGTGTATATGGAAATGATCTGGCAGCGACAGCTCCTCTGTAGAGTCATGTTATACCCAGAATCCTCCTGGGGAATAGAGGGTGTGACCAGTGATGTTTTTAACCCTGGATTGCTGATGCTATGTATTTATTTTATTTATTTATTTCACCTTTATTTAACCAGGTAGGCAAGTTGAGAACAAGTTGTCATTTACAATTGCGACCTGGCCAAGATAAAGCAAAGCAGTTCGACAGATACAACGACACAGAGTTACACATGGAGTAAAACAAACATACAGTCAATAATACAGTATAAACAAGTCTATATACAATGTGAGCAAATGAGGTGAGATAAGGGAGGTAGTAAAGGCAAAAAAAGGCCATGGTGGCGAAATAAATACAATATAGCAAGTAAAACACTGGAATGGTAGATTTGCAATGGAAGAATGTGCAAAGTAGAAATAAAAGTAATGGGGTTCAAAGGAGCAAAATAAATAAATAAATTAAATACAGTAGGGAAAGAGGTAGTTGTTTGGGCTAAATTATAGGTGGGCTATGTACAGGTGCAGTAATCTGTAAGATGCTCTGACAGTTGGTGCTTAAAGCTAGTGAGGGAGATAAGTGTTTCCAGATTCAAAGATTTTTGTAGTTCGTTCCAGTCATTGGCAGCAGAGAACTGGAAGGAGAGGCGGCCAAAGAAAGAATTGGTTTTGGGGGTGACTAGAGAGATATACCTGCTGGAGCGTGTGCTACAGGTGGGAGATGCTATGGTGACCAGCGAGCTGAGATAAGGGGGGACTTTACCTAGCAGGGTCTTGTAGATGACATGGAGCCAGTGGGTTTGGCGACGAGTATGAAGCGAGGGCCAGCCAACGAGAGCGTACAGGTCGCAATGGTGGGTAGTATATGGGGCTTTGGTGACAAAACGGATTGCACTGTGATAGACTGCATCCAATTTGTTGAGTAGGGTATTGGAGGCTATTTTGTATGTATGTATTGGTCAATGAGAGGCTGTGAAACCACTGGTCGGCCATATTGGCACTCCCCAGAAGGTGCAGTCCGCCATAGGAATTCTACAGTATTTCAAGGACAAAATGACATGTATTTAAGTCGTTTTTGTTGTAGTGGGGAAAATAACATGACTTAAAAAATGTTTTTATAGCTCAGACATAATTTAGAAGTATGCATTAAGGTGTCTGTAATATAATACATGTTGTAAAAGCTAAATGTAGACATTAATAAATGCATTCTATATATTCCTAAATCTTTTTTTCAGTCATTCTAGTGTGTGAATATTCTATCTATAATATTAGACATATATATATTTAGACAATACTACCGCACTGTTGGAGTTAGGAACACAAGCATTTCGCTACACCCACAATAGCGTCTGCTAAATATGTGTATGTGACCGATTTAATTAGATTTATACACTGAACAAAAACGTAAATGCAACATTCAATAATTTTAAAGATTTTAACGAGTTCCAGTTTTTTCACCATTCCTGCCGTCAGCATGCCAATTACACACTCCCTCTAAACTTGAGACATCTGTGGCATTGCGTTGTGTGACAAAACTGCACATTTTAGAGTGGCCTTTTGTTGTCCCCAGCACGAGTTGTGCCTGTATAATTATCAAGCTGTTTAATCAGCTTCTTGATATGCCACACCTGTCAGGTGGATGGATTATCTTGGCAAATGAGAAACGCTCACTATAACAGGGATGTAAACAAATTTGAGAGAAATAAGCTTTTTTTTCGTTGTGTATTTGCACAGTTCTGGGATCTTTAACGTCAACACTTTACATGTTTATATTGCGTTTATATTTTTGTCCACTGTATACATCTTTGGGTGTGACATGGATCAGAGACTAGGTAAACCCCCCTCCACCTCCCTGAGTGTCCAAGGAAACAGTCTATGGAGTCACAAATAGAACCCTATTCCCTATATGATACACTACTTTTGACCAGCGCCCACAGGGATCTGCTACTGCTCAGGGCTGTTGCATAGATGCTTATAGATAGTTGTGAAGGGGCCTCTGTTTTAGGCTTTCTTTAGGGTTGAGACGTTGGAATGTAGTTATTTGAATTACTGGAGACGTGCGGCGCGTCGAGAACCCTTTGGTTGACTGGATGAAAGCCTGCTGTGCAGCATTCATCAAGCTACTCTGTTGTTTCAGCTGAGGAAGAAAACCAACCCATGAACCAATGTGTGTGTGTGTGCTGAGTTGTGTGTACTCATCTGGAGCGGGGGCTCACACACACATTGGGTCATTATGGTAATCCATCTCATGCGTTGTGCCTTTATGATGAATGCGTGGCCGATGTGTGTGTGTGTTTTCATAGCTCTGGTCCTCGCCCCCACCCGCTCCAGAAGCCTGATTAATAGTCCTTGCTTGTGTGTGTGTGCCACTGCTCTGCTCTGTTGCCCTGCGAGGCCTGGAGTAGGCTCTGAACATCACACACTAGACCTGGGTTCAAATACGATTTGAAATCTTTCAGATACTTTGAGCATTTGCCTTAGTCCCTGTAGAGTGCAAGGTTGGAGGGGTTTAGAGTTTTGGGACTATTATTTTGGTTCCATTGAGCCAGGCAAGCTCAATCAAGCCCAGATAAAGTATTTTAAATGATTTCAAATAGTATTTGAACCCAGGTCTGCTGGATAGCACAGCCAGCCACACAGCTCTCCTCCATTACCCCAGCCCTGACACACACACACACACACACACACACACACACACACACACACACACACACACACACACACACACACACACACACACACACACAGGGGAGGGAGAGTACAGTATATGTAGAGAATGGAAAACTTGGAGGTTGATTGGAGATTTACTTAGCTGCGGAAAAAGCCCAGCTCTCTCCAACCCTGTAGAAACGTGTTGGAGTTGGGCCATAGGATAGTCATAGCACTGGCACCATTCCACTAGGTGGCAGGTAGCCTAGTGGTTAGATCATTGGGCCAGTTACCGTAAGGTCACTGCTTCAAATCCCCAACACAACAACATGAAAAAAATCTGTCGATGTGCCACTGAGCAAGGCACTTAACTCTAATTGCTTCTGTAAGTCGCTCTAGATAAGAGCTAAATGTAAATGTCAAATATAGCCTTCTGCTTCAGGGGCGAGAGTGTCCCCCCCTATCCACCCACTAACCCCAGCAGGCTGCTCTTCTCTCATACTGTATATAACCGTTATTGTGAATTCGTTGTCTACTGTATGCATTGTCCTTTTTCTTAAACACCATTTAAATGTGTACATCACACTGCAACACATTTTTCCCAAGTGGACAATAAAGTGAGTTAAGTAAAGACAGTCTTTCTATAAGCCAGACTAGGGTGAAGAAACGGGCTGGACTGTCTTACTGGGCACCGACATACTCATCAGTCCCTAGCACGGAGGACGTGGGGAAGTGCCCCTAGATGCTGATCTTAGGTCAGCTTTGCATTTCCCCTACTAAATGGTTAAGGTTAGGATTGGGGGTGGGGAAGCTGATCCTAGTTTTGTACTTCGGGGAAACTTCACCCTGGAGCGGAATATTACCTTGGGGGCCGTACTGGCTGGTCTGGGATCCGTACGAGGGGCCAGGGCCCCCCTGCTGCTGCTGATGATAGGAGCCCGGGTGCATGGAGCCCCCCAGGGAGGGGTGAGGGGACACGGGGGGCCCCTGGCCCGACTGCTGGGGGCCTGGGGTGTTCCTCTGCATGGCAGGTGGGAACCCTGCAGGGAGGGAGAGGGAGATAATCTTAAATGCATTCAAACTGAGACCTGAACTAAAGGAAGGTTAGAATGGGGGTACTTAAAAAATAGACATTTCTAATAATCTCTCACGTACTCAATGATATGAGAACCCAATTGTCAATGTTTGCAAGTCTGTTCAATTTTAGTGAACTCACTTCAATTGAATGGTAACACTTAGCCTTCCTTGTCTGTTGAAAAGCACTACTAAATGCTACAGCGAACGACCAAATAAACATTTAAATTGATCTGAATAGTGCAACAAATACCACAAGAGCTAATACATCCGCCCGGCCTCTGCAGAAAAGGTCTCATCTATTATACATTTTAACTTTTCATCTTGCTTGATCAAAACCACATCTAAGGGCATAGTAGTGAGAAAATCATTTGAATACCGTACCTCACTACCACTTCAAGGGATAGTTTACCCAAATTAGATACTGTTTCCTTACCCTGTATCAATGTTTCCGTTAGCCGGTAATAGCCGGCTTTTCCGTTCAAAAAAAAGAAAAGACGATAAATAAAATTGCCGCCAGTCAATTGTCCAAGATTTTTTTAAAAAATGCCCATTGCGAGATAATCAATCAAATGTATTTATAAAGCCCTTCTTACATCAGGTGTAGAAGCACAAAGTGCAGGTGTAGAAGCCTAAAGTGCTATACAGAAACCGACCTAAAACCCCAAACAGCAAGCAATGCAGGTGTAGAAGCACGGTGGCTAGGAAAAACTCCCTAGAAAGGCCAGAACCTAGGAAGAAACCTTGAGAGGAACCAGGCTCTGAGGTGTTGGCCAGTCCTCTCTTGCCTGTGCCGGGTGGAGATTATAACAGAACACGGCCAAGATGTTCAAATGTATTTTAGCCAATTAATTGATTGAAATACCAGTTGATGTAGCACGAGAGATGCTGCGACAGCTCATCAAACAGAAGTTTGTTGCTGCTGGAGTGAAACATGTGCTTTTATAAGCCCAGTCATTGCGCAATTTTTTTTAAAGGCAATTGCATGTAAAAAAAAAAAATAAATAAAAATAAAAACAAACATTGTCACAATTAAAAAGAGGCCTACAATTTTCTTTCTTCTCAACTGGTGAATTGAAGCACGCTTCCCATTCGCCATTCAAGTGCATTGGCAACTAGGCAGGCTTCAGATTGTCACATTGCAATGAGCTGGAGGCAGTATGCATTTTGAAAACACATACTTAATTGTTTAAAACCTGAACGTTTCCCTAACCATTTTGAGGCATGCCTTGCCTTGCCTTCATAGTAGCCTAGCCAAAATCTAACCACACGTGCAGGCAATTCTTTTAGAAACACTTCCATATGCCATGGAAACAAGTAGCCTTTTTCGCTCATAGTCTTTTGGTTTCCAAATCAACTTTTTCTTTCCCATTGTCCGGTAACCAAAGGCACACTCCTAGTCATATTAGCAACCCGTGCTCCATATTTACATATCCTTTCTAGATTTCAACTGATATTTTCATCTTTGTCACATGAAACCCCTCACAAATGGTGTTTTCCCACTAATTGCATTATGGAACAAACATAACGCAATTAGCGTAGCCTACTGCCTTGTGCACATTGCTGTGCTTATGGGTTTTACGTTTGGGGAAGCAAATTTTCAGCATAAAAATGCACCTTTATAAAAAAAAGCATTCCATGCAACCTCACATTTGTAGACCTATGTAAGATAGTCATAATTTAGGCTAATAATAGGCTAATAATATAACTCAATCAAAAAAAGACTGTTTAATGTAGTACGTAGTGGCGTCCAGTAGGCAGGCTATATCACAGGAAAATGTTGGCCTTTCTTAAACAAATTGCATGCAATTCTACTACATTTTAAATGACTGGACACATTAGCAGAATGTTTTTTTCACACAATTTACAGGGTAGACTACTCTGGGACTAACAAAAGTGGCACTGACCCAATGATAAAGACACATCATGGGGGCACTCTGTTCACAACATTGACATCAGCAAACCGCTCGCCCACATGCCACTCTACACGTGGTCTGCGGTTGTGAGGCCGGTTGGACGTACTGCCAAATTCTCTAAAATTACGTTGGAGGTGGCTTATGGTAAAATAAATTAAATTCCCTTGCAACAGCGCATTTACCGCAATCAGCATGCCAGTTGCACGCTCCCCCAAAAACCTGAGACATCTGTTGCATTGTGTTGTGACAAAACTGCACATTTTAAAGTGGCCTTTTATTGTCCCCCGTACAAGTTGCACCTGTGTAACAATCATGCTGTTTAATCAGCTTCTTGATATGCCACACCTGCCAGGTGGATGGATTAGTTTAGCAAAGGAGAAATGCTCACTAACAGGGATGTAAACAAATTTGAGAGAAGTAAGGTTTTTGTGTGTATTTAATATTTCTGGTATCTTTTACACTTTACATGTTGCGTTTATATTTTTATTCAGAGTAAATGTGATTCCTGGCATTCAGAGCTCTGTGGGTTGACACCCTAATCGGGTTGCGCAACCAATGCATATGTACCCGGTAAATGTCTTAATGTCTGTGAATTAAAATGCTCCTGGCCAAATGTCCGGTGCCGACCTTTCCTAACAAAAACCCTGCCCTGTAATCAGTCTATGGACACGGTAAGACAGCAATTCATTTGGGTGAACTATCCCTTTAACAATTTCGTCATAGTCTCTATGAGGTCAACAAAAAAAACATGACTTTCCCCTTCCCTGGGCTTTCACAGCACTCACAAAACCTATTTTAATTGACTTCCCTCCCCAAACTTGGGCCTTGGAGTGAGTGATAATTTGTATTAATGCCACCACTGTTACAATGATCCCCTTCAGACAGTGAGAAAAAGCTTCTGTCTGGCTGGCGAGGTGTTATTTGGACTACTACTCACAAATATGATTTGGTCCTTTACTCCCCCCCCCAGCGCTGGACAGCCTCATTGACAACCATATTGGCAGCCGCTGCTGAGAGACAGAGTTACGGTTCCTCTATGAAGGCGGCGTCTGCGTCTTAAATGGTACACTATTCCCTACATAGTGCATTACTTTTGACCAGAGCCCAAAATCATAGCACTATATAGGGAATGGGTGCCATTTGGGACACAGCCAGAGGTCTGGCCCAGTGCTGACAGCAGCCCAGTGGTTTAGAGGCATTGAAGGGAAGATGATCTATGGCTAATCTGTTGTACTAATGATCCTATGGAAAACACCTGCGACCGAGCAGGGGAAATGGACTCCTAGAGGGACATAGGTTCACTAGTATACATCATTAGGGAGGGACTAAAAGCTTGAGTTGACCATAATCCGTTCAAATATTTCCCTCATAGGGTCAAGATTGTGTACAAGAGGGGAACCTCATTTATCAAACCATCGATGAAATGAAGGGGACGTGCGCAAAAAGCCCCCCCCCGTACTTGACTTATCCGAGGGTATACCGATTCCCGCGGACTTCATCGTTCACACACATGGTAAATATCCTGGAGGAGAGAGGAGGATCGTGGTTCCCAAGGTGGTGTGATGTTCAGGAAAATCTCACCTCTCTCCTGAGACATGGGGGACTGGCTCAGGGTGGAATGGGAGCCCACATCAGACATGTTCCCAGGGGTCTGGGGGGCCATCTGGGTGCCTGGGAGAAGAGGGAAGCAAACGTCAGTGGGACACACACACACACACACACACACACACACACACACACACACACACACACACACATCCGTTGTGTTAGTGTGTTGGCCTGAAGAGCAGCAGTGTGTCTAGCAAAACGAACCCCTCTCCCTGGGAGCTGTGTGCCTGGTGCCCTTTAATGAGCCCTACAGTGTATGTGTGCGTGTGCAGCAGTTTCTGTGGCGATGGGATGCAGAGGAGATCACAAGTCCGTTGGTACCTCAGTGTGGGGGCTAATGGCTGACGGCTCTCCCAGTAGGGGTGAGAGTGTGTGTGTAGATGACTAAATAGTCTCCCGTCGACCTCGTTATCACCACCCAGAGTAGCGAGAGAGAAAGGGTCGGGGTATAAACTGTAACTCTGGCCACAAATAAGGACAAATCTCCCTAAACTAGTCCAGCCTGGCGTCAAACGGGCAACAAGGCGCTGCACTGTGGGAGAGTAATTGTATTACAGTGACTCCGAACTGCTAACATAGTTTAGAAACTATTTTAATGACTGAGGCCTTTGTTTTGGAGCTGAGGCTAGAGCTCCTCCCCAGCTGCCTGTACGGAACCAATCCCCAGCTGCCTGTACGGAACCAGACTTCTCTCTTCCACTGTGACTAACTACTATAGAGTCGCTAATGCAAAAGAAGTTCTGAAAGAACTGCCTGTAATGAGACAAAGGAGCTCTTTTTCCTCCCCAGTTGTGCCAGTCATGACAACCAGAGCTGTGCTGTTCCACTGTGGAGGTCTCAGAACTGCTCTCTGAACTAGAAATGGCTGAAATACTACAAATTCAGTTAGTGTATCAAGCCTGGCAAAATGGCCCTCGTTCCCTGTCTGGAGTATGATGTGTGTGTGTGTGTGTGTGAGATGGCGTATAGTGTTTGAAGGTTACTCCTAGAACTAGGTGCAGGGTTTCGTTCTATACCTGGGACGCTGGCGGGGGAGATTGGGCCAGAGCGTGATTGGCTGGAGCCAACAGGTGATCCCACGGGGGAGGGCGAGGGGCCGCTGCGCAGGCCGGGGAGGCGCGGGGATACATGGGGTGAGAAAGGCGACTGGGCCGGGTTACTCTGCTCGCCCTGGCTGCTGGTGGACCCCGAAGCACTGACCGCTGAGCTGACGGCCACCTCTGTGCCCGTAGGAAGGTCATCTATGGTGCCAGACAGGTCCTGGAACAGCAGAGGAGACAAGAGAGGAAGGTTAGAGTGAGGCAAACCAAGGGGAAAGCCAGGGTGGTGTTCACACACACCAAAAGGAATAAGAAAAAAAAAACTGAGTGAGCATCTACCTGGACGAGACCAATAACAAACGCAAATTAGTTTCCGGTTGCAAAACATTTTTAAAAACGTGCTCCGTTGTGTGCTCTACATTAACATGACCCAGGAGAAATTCTGACTTCGAGCCAGTCTGCTCAGGTCAAGAACACCTTGAAATACAAATTAAGAACCTCCACCGGTAGGTAGGTAGTCGAATCTTTACCAGGTACTTGATGACTTGACATAACGTCAAACATAGACGGAGACATTGGAGTGTTGGAAATTTCTCTTGAAGTCCAGGAAGGCTTTACCCAATTGAGTTACCGTAAAACCAGGCAGGCAGGCGCATGGTGGAGAATATTCTCCCAGCACTGCAGTCAGGCTAGACTGTCAGTCTGTTCCAAATTGCGCCCTATTCCCTACTTGATGAAAAACTAACTGGGCAGAAACAACTCAGGTATTTAGACAAATCTGTCCAAATTACACCCATGAGAGAGCCATGCCAACGGCGTCAATGTCTTATCAGGAGTGGAGCCAATGTCTAATAGTGCCAACGAGTTGCCCTCCAAAGTGGCATGGGACCAAGTCATTTGCCTCCCCTCCCACTCAGCTACCGATTCCTGTGGAAACTGTACAGTCGATGCTCGGGCTGTGGGATGCGTTAAGATCCCAAATTAATACAACCACTCGCATCAAAAAATATATATATATTTTTTAAAAAGCAATGAGGCTGATGCAACAGCTCAGAACATAAGCTTAAAATTTTGATAAACTATTATGCTATTTCTTCACATTATAAACGCAGGAAATGCACACACGGCTGTAGGCTATAAGTGGGACTGTTCCAAAATGCAATACATTAGCTGGAAAACACCATTCTCCAAAGTCACCAGAAATGTGATCATGCATGAAATACTTCACTATAAAAAGGTGCCTTTTTAATGGTGAAAATTCTTCCCCAAACTCGACACTCACGCGCCACCTTTGTATGCCAGTTAGGCTCTCCACCCCTTGTAAAGCAGATTAATGTGTCCAGTATCCCGGAGTCGCCTCATTGCTGTTGGCGTTGAGACTGGTGTTCTGTGGGTACTATTTAATGAAGCTGCCAGTTGAGGACTTGTGAGGCGTCTGTTTCTCAAACTCGACACTAATGTACTTGTCCTCTTGCTCAGTTGTGCACTGGGGCCTCCCACTCCTCTTTCTATTCTGGTTAGAGCCAGTTGCAGAGTAGTACACAGCATTGTATGAGATCTTCAGTTTCTTGGCAATTTCTCGCATAGAATAGCCTTCATTTTCTCAGAACAAGAATAGACTGAAGAGTTTCAGAATAAAGTTATTTGTTTCTGCCCATTTTCAGCCTGTAATCGATCCCACAAATGCTGATGTTCCAGATACTCAACTAGTCTAAAGGCGGCCAGTATTATTGCTTCTTTAATCAGCAGTTTTCAGCTGTGCTAAAATAATTGCAAGAGGGTTTTCGAATGATCAATTAGACTTTTAAAATGATAAACTTGGATTAGCTAACAAGGTGCCATTGGAACACAGGAGTGATGGTTGCTGATAATGGGCCTCTGTACGCCTATGTAGATATTCCATTAAAAATCAGCCGTTTCCAGCTACAATAGTCATTTACAACATTAACATTGTCTACACTGTATTTCTGATAAATGTGATGTTATTTCAATGGACAAAAAAGTGGATTTTCTTTCAAAAACAAGGACATTTCTAAGTGACTACAACTTTTGAACGATAGTGTATATTTACAAAATGACCAAGTAGGTGACCTGGAAGGCAAGACAAATCAAAGTGATTTGTAAGAAATGGTCTGATATCAAACTCCTGATTCAGACCTCTAGGAGACATGGTACACAAATGCTGAATCCAATACAATTCTCTTCTCAATAATAGATTATTAGTATCTCCCCCCTCCTTAGTCCTAAAATGACATTTGTTTTGGACCATTATCATGCACCTGTCTCGGAACAGGAGCATGGGAATAAAATACACATCTATACACTTAAATAGCGAATGGAGGATGCTTTTCCCTTGGTTCATTTTCATGCCAGGTAGGCTATACTGTTGGAAAGCAAAGCAATGTGCTTAATATTAGAAAAGTTGAGAAATAAATATAGTAAGGCCTAGAAATGTTGGGCAAACATGAGCTCATGGGCTCTCATGAAGTGTTTGATTTCATTTTCGACACATTTGCATTGAGGTCAAGAGTGATTATAGGAACAACAGTACTGAGTACCAGGCAGTTAGCAAGTTTGGTAGGCTACAAATAAGCATCATCAGCTTGGAGAAGCCTAATTACTGTGACTAAACCGTCACGTGGAATTTGACTGCGGTCATGACGTGTGACTGCCGGTGTGGTGGTAATACAGCCCCCACTCAGAGCTGGAGTTGGCGCTTGGCGGACAGGCAGCTCCCACCTACGACCTTTCATTATGACACAATCTGAGGCTATAACAACCACTTAGAATGTATGATCAGTAACTTAACACACACCACCACACACACAGCAGTGAAGACCATCTCTGCATAAAAAAAAAAGATATCTTCTGCTATCAATCTTAGCCTACGTCAGCCAATTATACTTCAATGCACCTTACTGTGCAGTGGGATTCTTCTCCTCTCATTTGCACTCCTCTAAAGCTCCAAATGTGTTCCAAAAGTCTTTCTACTTCACCATCACAGAAGCGGATTGCGTCATTAGAGGCATGGGGGGGTTGGGGATTAGCCCAGAGCCCTGGTCAAAAGAACTCAGCCAAGGCCTTTCTCTTCAGTATGTGTAACACATTTGCAAAAAAAAAAAAAAAGCCTTTATTTCAAAGTTTGAAAGGCATTGGAGGGCCACTTAAACCTGTTTACATATTCCTCAAGACTTGTGCCGCTTGCATGATTTATGGTTATAATTATTCACATTCGTTATGGGCCTCGGCTTACTAAATTGATGAATATAATTATTCAGCCTCATTGGTCTTTCGGGCTTTTACCTCCTTCCCTTCCCCCTTTCCATTCTAGACTCTGCAGTGAAATAGGGAAAGGATAATAAATGAATGTGGGCTCTCATTGGGGCAGAGAGAGTGAGAGAGACGGGCACAGCAGTAGCGCCCACATGCAGTCAGCTCCTCTCAGTTTACTCTTTCCATGCAGCGTTACCCTCGAGTTTGGGCAGCAGTCATGTAAAAGAAAACACCAACAACAGAGAACCATAACATTTGCTACAGAAACGCTTACAGCGCAACTTTAAAGGAGCCAAGTACACTTGTACCACAGTGCAGAGGGAGAGGAAGTTGCCATTTTGTTTAGCTGGTGAAAACCTGTTTCTTATAGTGTGTGTGTGTGTGTGTGTGTGTGTGTGTGTGTGTGTGTGTGTGTGTGTGTTTCACCACAGGCAGCAGTGTGGGGGAGTAAGTACATCCAGAACATTACTGTCCTCGCTACTCATACCCTGGCTATGTGGACACGCCGCACCAGGACCAAGGACTTATAATCAAAGACAAGCCTTCCCAAATGGCACCATATTCCCTATATTGTGCCCTACTTTTGACCAGAGCCCTATGGACCCCGGTCAAAAGTAGTGCACTATAAAAAAAAAAAAGGTATTAGGGGGCCATTTGGGACAGACTAGATGAAACCAGGGATGTAAACTAGCTATGACCATGAACACATTCACCAGAGCAGCCACCATTTTCTTCTTTTTCATCCCCCAGCCTTTTGATTCTGTCCATATAGCTTGATGAAAGAAAAGAGTTTGCCTTTGAAAAATATGCAATTGAGAAAATACTGAAAGCCAAGGAAGGCCAGGGGGACTGCCTGGGCCTCGCCTAGATCTCTCCCCTATCAAAATTGTCCCTGATTGGGCCTCCTGAGAAGCAGTAGGAGGCAGCAGCGGTGGTGGAGGTAGCCCTGAGCAGAAAACTGTGGTGTGTACGCACACAGAGACATTCACAAGACTGATGAGGGGAATCAGACTCTCCCCTACTGTGAAATCTGACAATCTGAAAGGAGCGCTGGCGTATTAGGTTTGATAAGCGCTCTCTGGAGGCTGTGTGTGTGTGCGTGTCTGGAGACGGTGGGAACGTGCCTCTGTGCGGAGTGATGGATGGGGGATTAGACAGACAGCCTCTAGAGGGGAGGGCACGCACACACAGACACACACACACTCTCTCTCTGGGATGAGGAAGAGGCACAGTCATGCCATGTTCAAAAGAGGACTGACTGGCTATTCTTCTGAGGAGGAGTTCAGAAGAAACAGCACACTCAAGCACTGGTGCAGAATGGTAATGTGAACAAGAGTGAGCTTTTGTGTGTTTTAATGTATGTGATGTGCACAGATGCCAGAGAGAAAGAGAGAGGATGAGGTTCTTCCTCAGTCTTCAGCACGCTGAAAAAAAACAGTTCATATGCCCACTGTGACTGCACCTTCCAAAGCACACTCCATAAGCACTGCCTTAGCAATACCATAATAAAGAAATGATCAATTGAGAGGGGCCTGAAATATAACCTTGTGGTACTCCTTATCTTTCTCCCCTCTCATCCTGTCTGCTATTTAGCCCAAGGGTTAGTGTGATGAGTGAGTCACTCTCCTTGCCGCCATCACAACACAACAAACGCACGTACGCCCCCCGGGGGAAAACTCTCACATTCACACCCAATTAAATATTGACAGCCAACAGAGGCTTTTTGTGGTGTCACCATTTCAGACGGCGCCCATCACCGTGGCTCTGGATGCCCCGGTCTCTGTGGAGATATTGCGGGCAGGCTAGAGCCAATCGGCTCCGGGCCTGAATTAGCCAACCACCAATGAGGAATGGCGTCATAAGGAGAAGAGAGGCTTGGGGGAAGGAATAGTCACTAGCAATAGAATGAAACGAACCCATCCCAAGGAGTTCTCTCGGAGGAGTTGAGGAGAGAGGCATCAGCATTTGCAATCATGAGTAGCAGTCAGACGACAAACATGCAGGGCTGTGCTGGGAAATAATTGAGACTTAATGATAGCGTTTAAGAAATAGTGGGGAACGGGGACAGCAGCAATCTGACTGATTTCTCTAAGGGTGCCTGTGTGTGATTGAGGCTGGGCACGTGTGTAAAAACCAAATATAGCTGAGCAGTACAATTAAAACAATATATTCCTCATTTGGCTTGAATAGAGGTGCGGGACATGTTTGAGGGAGATGGGAGTTTGTGTAGAATAGATTTACCAATACGATCTGGAACAAAGGAAGAAAGCGAGGAACACGAAAATAAAACCCGCTGGCGAATTTGAAACCTGTCCAAGACTTTCATTATCTTTGATGTTGTAGATGGAAAAAAAGCGCAATTTAGTCAGCATAATTGCCTTCTCCCTTCGCTCTCTCTTCCTCCTGCTAATCAATGAGGGAGTGAGGGACAAGACCGAGAGCAAGAGAGGATGAGAGCAAGAGAAGATGAGAGCGAGAGAGATTGAGGGAGCAGCAGACGTCACCACTGGCTGCCTGATCCTGATCCTGCCACCCCTCCTGCTCTGCCACTGCAGTTGGCACGGTGCCAGCTGGCGCCTTTGTCTGCCACCGTGGTAACCGGCAGTGGCAGCGGTTAGTGCCCGTCTGGTGACAGGCAGGACAGGCAGGCGCAATGACTGCCCATATTCTAGTCCGAGTCCCAAATCGCACCCGATTCCCGATTTAGTGCACCACTTTTGACCAAGGCACTACATTGGGATTAGGCTGTTTAGGGCACTATATATCGAAAAGGACGCCAATTGGGACGCATACCTAGCCCCCATCATGGCCCATTAGACCTTTTGATAAACGGAGGAGACGGAATATGCCACACACAGAACCTATAATCTGCCACCCCACACACAGCCACTCTGGGAGGATGAGAAGACAAGCCCGTCTGACTGTATTCTAGTGATCATCCAGGACATCCCAAACCTTCAAACCAAGCACATATGTTTATTTCATGTTTGATCATTTTGCCCATGAACACATTTCTGTTTGCAGCCCATGGCTGTATTCATTAGACACCGAAAGGAAGAAAACCAACAAACTGCGTGGGACTACCTGAACTTGAAACATGTTGCAAAACATTTTTGCTATGGTGTACACTATTGAATACAACCCATGTGTTCCACTGTGAAATGGACTGGATGTTTAATTTGACCCAGAGCTGTAATCTCCCTGGACACCTTTTGTTCTTGGTTTATCCTCATGGTGATGCAGTACGGTGAGGAAAAAGGGCTGGAGAAAGAGTGAGAGAGAGAATGAGAGAGAGAGAGAATGAGAGCGAGAGAAAGACACAGACAGAGAGAGAGAGAGAGAGAGAGAGAGAGAGAGAGAGAGAGAGAGAGAGAGAGAGAGAGAGAGAGAGAGAGAGAGAGAGAGAGAGAGAGAGAGAGAGAGAGAGAGAGAGAGAGAGAGAGAGAGAGAGAGGAGGGGGTTGAGGGCTGAGGGAGAGAGAGAGAGAGAGGAGGGGGTTGAGGGCTAGAGAGAGAGAGAGAGAGAGAGAGAGAGAGAGAGGGAGAGAGAGAGAGAGAGAGAGAGAAAAAAGAGAGAGAGAGAAAAGAGAGAGAGAGAGAGAGAGAGAGAGAGAGAGAGAAAAGAGAGAGAGAGAAAAAGAAGAGAGAGAAAAAGAGAGAAAGAGAGAGAGAGAGAGAGAGAGAGAGAGAGAGAGAGAGGGGGGGGGGTTGAGGGCTAGAGAGAGAGAGAGGGGGGGTTGAGGGCTAGAGAGAGAGAGGAGGGGGTTGAGGACACACTCCACCTCAAGAGCATCACTTCTGCTCCAAATGAAAGAAGCTTTGCTTTGAAATGGAAACTACTGGCTCAGCAGATGCTTTGAGAGATGAGATTGGTAGAAAGATGAGACAGAGAGAGACAGAGAGAGAGAGAGAGAGAGAGAGACGGCAGAAAGATGAGAAAAGAAAGAGAGGGTGGGGGGTTGGATAGACTGCAGGTAGAACAGACAGAGTAGCTGGTTTGAGAACACACTTCTCGTCCTAGGTTTTAGAGAGAGCGTGTCAGAATGGAAACGTGTGCTAGACGACAGATAAAGCTGACGGCGGAACACAGACTGCATCCCAAACGGCACCCTATTCCCAACATAGTGCACTAGTACCCTCATTGTGTAGGCCGTCATTGTAAATAAGAATTTGTTCTTAACTGACTTGCCTAGTTAAATAAATATATATATTTTTTAAACCGATGCACTATACAGGAAATAGGGTGTTTCTGTGACCCGCTAATCTGATCTCTGGTTTAAAAAAATAAGAATTAAAAAACGCATGTTAATCTTCACTTTCCAGTGGAATGGCATGGGCCCTAGTCTCACCCCATGGCAACATCTCATTGGCAGACTCACCTGTCTGTCAAGAGTCTGGAAGAGGACTGTCTTAAAAATTCTGGGGATACGGTGTGTAACCGGAGGGAGATTTTCCCCCACATGCAATTTATTCTGGCGCGAATGCGATCAACGTTCACCCTCGTCAGACTGCTCTAAACTCTAATTCACATAAGCGAGGGTACTAAGTTATCCCGCATCTCCCCGATATAAATAACCATATAGGAGACTTGGTGTGGGAGGGTTACTTTTACTGAGAAATATAAGTTGGCTAACCGGGCGATCTGCATTGTGTCCCGCCACCCACCACCCACCACCCACCACCTGCCAACCCCTCTTTACGTGACTGATACTCTCTGTTCATCATATAAGTATATTCACTTTAACCATATCTACATGTACATACTACCTCAATCAGCCCGACTAACCGGTGTCTGTATGTAGCCTCACTACTGTTATTTTACACTGTCTTTTTACTGTCGTTTTTATTTCTTTACTTAACTATTGTTCACCTAATACCGTTTTTACACTGTTGGTTAGAGCCTGTAAGTAAGTATTTCACTGTAAGGTGTGCTACACCTGTTGTATTCGGCACACATGACAAACTTTGATTTGATACCAAATTTAAAAAGGTGTGTCATTGATCATTTCAGTATATGTCTATACAGCTTAAACCAAGCCATACCTCTACGGCTTAATAATGGATAGAAATACTGCTTCAATCCTGTAGTAGTCTGTGCACAACCTTACCTCTAACAACTAATGTTTCAGCTTATATTTCATCTTGCAATGCAGTCTACGATCTAACAGCACATTGAGTGCTAATGATATAAAGATCAAGAAATGGTGGGGAGGGAGTCTTTCCCTCTAATTCTTCGCGTACGCACACAGCGGGTAAAAACAGACAGGCCCTGTGATGCTTTTCCACCTCAGCGCTGTGGCGAGCTTGATGAGCTGTTGCTGAACAGAGCTTGGCTCCCTGTAGAAGCTCACAGAAGAGAGGAGAGCAGAGCAAAGAGAGGAGAGGAAAGAAGGAGAGCTGAGGAAAGCAGAATATAGGAGAGGAACACTGCACTGGAGCTCCCATCCTCTCTCCCCCATCTGCCCCTGGGACCCAGGCCAACCAATGGCAGCACGGCAGCCCATCCCCCACCCCCTGCCAACTGCTCAGCCAACCAGCTCCCAGCTCTGCCTGCCTCGGCAGCACACACCCCCACCCCTCTCTCTGCCTGCTTTAGTCTCCCTTCCTCCTCCCTCTCTCTCTCTCGTTTTTCTGTCCCCCTTGTGCGCATTCTAATTATGGGGAGTGAGCCGCAGCGCACGAAGGAGAGAGAGAAGAATCAAAGGAGCTACGGAGAAAAAGGAGAGGAGAAATGAGAGCGAGAGGATACATTCTAGGGCTCAAGAGAAACACTCTCCTTTCAGCCTGCAAGTAAATTAGAATGCAGTGTGTGTGTGCGTGTAGGGAAACACACACACTGCACTCTAATTTACACCCTGCATTCCCACACTCCCCTTCACTCCCTCAAATACCATAGCCCCACTATCAAAGCACGGGCACAGGGGAGAGGACGGGAGCCCAGACATTGAAAGAGGAGAGAAAAAAATTCAGAAGATGGAAAAGAGAGAGGGGGGGAAAAAAGGGAGAAAATGAATGTATGTGTAAGGGGAATGGAAACAGCAGAAAGAACAAAAAAATCATTGAGGAACGGGAAAGAGGGAGGGGGAGGCTGGTTGTTTCAGAGAGCAGGATGTAGCTAATGAACAGCAGACGAAGACAGAGCAGAGAGAAGAAGGAAATCACAGAATGCAGGCTTTTTGCGTTCTCTTCCCGCTCTACTCTGCTATAATCTTTCAAACTCAGCAGCCTCCCCCTTGCCTCGCTGGTTTATTTATTGCGGTGCATTTTTCTGCCTCTGAAACGAGTTCTGGGCTCAAAGCCCCCACTAGACCTTTTAATCATCTTATGCCTCATATTCTCTGTTCGTTCTCTCTCTCGCTCCTCACCAACTCACTCTTTGAGCTACACTTGCTCCTATTCTCCCACAAGTAAACATTAGTCAGTTCTATTGTTTTGTAATACAAATATTTCTCTTTCCTTAACATATCATTTTCACAAAATGGGCTCTGGATAGAGAAAGAGAACAGCGTGGGCAAATAAATACACACCGAGAGGCACTGCCTGTCTCTGTGTGTGTGTGTGTGTGTGTGTGTCGCATTTCCATCTACGTGGGCTGGTACCCGTGTCTCACTGGGCCATGGCTCCAGAGGTCCTGCTCGAACTTGGAGCCAAGGCAAAGTCCTGGGTACTTTTCAGCTGGCACTTACATAATGACTTCACAAAGCAACAGTCGTTAATGATGCAGAGGTCGTTGATTCCGCTCGCCCAAAGTCTTCAGTGTCACACTCCTGATGGAAACACGATTACACTAGAGCTTACATGAACATAAAACACTGACGACACCCTAGTGTGGGGCTAAGCCCCCCAAAAGCACCAACCTACACAAATCAGGTGCTCCTAAAGCCTTCTGTAGCTCCTGATTGGCTCTGCTGCTAGAATCTGGTGATGGTGCTAGTGAATATTGTGTCAACCACTATGTCACACAGTGGATTTCATAATTTGTCTCTCAGTGTACGAGTAACACAACTGATCTGGTGTTATTGTAGATGCTCTTCCCGATAAGGGATTCCTTTGAACTTCACAGTTAACCCAGTGGCCGTGTCCGACTACCCCGGCTAGCGTACCACATGCCTAAAACGGCATACTATTTAACATGTACCATTTAGAGCAAAGTGTAAAGTATGTCAGGGCCGCAACACAGTAGCGGCTCCTGATTGGCTGAGTAAGTGGGGCGGGGCCGAGTGCGGGTGGATTTTTCCAAATTCAACAGACATGCGTTGCATTAACCAGCCTGATAACAGCTCATTTCCAATTCAATGAATGTCTCTAAACTCTGAACAGGGGAGGAATGGAGTTATAGGCTTACTCAGGCTGGTTATCGGCAGACTATCACATTCAACCTAAACCGTAGCCCATCTATCCTATTGATGAAGGACTGCAGACAGAAACAGATCATTTCGTTCCCATATACAGTGTTTATTTTGTGAAACCAAAGTGCTAAAACATACAGTACCTGTCAAACATTTGGACACACCTACTCATTCAAGGGTTTTTACTATTTTATACATTGTAGAAGAATAGTGAAGACATCAAAACTATAAAATAACATATGGAATCATGTGGTAACCAAAAAAGGGTTAAATCAAAATGTATTTTAGATTTGAGAATCTTTAAAGTAGCCAGCCCTTGATGACAGCTTTGCACACGCTTGGCATTCTCTCAACCAGCTTCATGAGGTAGTCACCTGGAATGCATTTCAATTAACAGGTGTGCCTTGTTAAAGGTTCATTTGTGGAATTTCTTTCCAAGTTAATGTATTTGAGCTAATCAGTTGTGTTCGAGTAACAGACATCCCAACATCAACTGTTCAGAGGAGGCTGCATGAATCAGGCCTTCATGGTAAAATTGCTGCAAAGAAAACACTACTAATAGGACACCAATGAGAAGAAGAGACTTGTGTGGGCCAAGAAACACAAGCAATGAACATTAGACCGGTGGAAATCTGTCCTTTGGTCTGATGAGTCCAAATTTGAGATTGTGGGTTCCATCCGCTGTGTCTTTGTTAGACAGAGTAGGTGAACGGATGATTTCCGCATGTGTGGTTCCCACCGTGAAGCATGGAGGTGGAGAGATGGTGCTTTGCTGGTGACTCTGTCAGTGATTTATTTAGAATTCAAGGCACACTTAACCAGCATGGATACCACAGCATTCTGCAGCGATACGGTTTGCGCTTAATGGTACTATCATGACCCAACACACCTCCAGGCTGTGTATAGGCTATTTGACCAAGAAGGAGAGTGATGGAGTGCTGCATCAGATGACCTGGCCTCCACAATCACCCGACCTCAACACAATTGATATGGTATGGGATGAGTTGGACTGCAGAGTGAAGGAAAAGCAGCCAACAAGTGTTCAGCATATATGGGAACTCCTTGGAGTTCCTTCCAACTCCTTGTTGGAAAAGCATTCGAGGTGAAGCTGGTTGCAAGAATGCAAAGCTGTCATCAAGGCAAAGGGTGGCTACTTTGAAGAATCTCAAATATAAAATATGTTTGTTTAACACTTTTTTGGTTACTACATGATTCCATATGTGGTATTTTATAGTTTTGATGTCTTCATTATTATTCTACAATGTAAAAAAAATAATAATGTAAAAAATAAAGAAAAACCCTTGAATGAGTAGGTGTCCAAACTTTTGACCGGTAGTGTATATCAATTAAACACCAACACTTTTCAAACTACTTGGCCTACAATTAAACACCACAGCAAAATCTTCGCTATTCGCCATATTACCAAGTAAGTTTCGTTGTTTGGCTACTTGAAGAGAACTCGGGCCTATAACGCGCAGCCCACCTCTTCATCTGTATTGTGGAAAAGTGTGCATCGATTTCTACTAGAGGAAGAGCCGAAATGAGCAGAACACCCTGGCATTTAAACCATACTCAAGTTTAGAAAACGTACACTCCATTTTCGCACACTGAGAACGCATCATGTGTAATTGCGTCGTTTCCCGTTATTCGCTGATTTCGGTAGCACATCCCCATTGATCAGCTGTTGTCAAAGCCTGAAAAGAGTATGACATCGGGGATTTGGAACAACACTGGATTTTCTAAACGTCGCATACTATAAAAAAATAAAAAAATGTGCGCATGCTCAAACGGCCTATTTTAGGACGCAAAGTATTCCTCATTTAGGCACCAGCATCGCCGTCAGCCCCTGGTGCAGAGGAAGTATTATCTGTGTGCCTTGAGTGTGTTTGATTGGAATGTGTACACTTGCAAGTAGTGTAATTAATAGCCGGCCGTGTTTGATTATCCCCGTAATAAAGGGAATTTGGAATATACCCCCCCCCCATTCGTATTTATTTAAAATCAGCCAGTCTTCTAAAATAAAATAATACAAATAAAATAAACATGGTCAGCCTCCTGGAGGTAAATGGGCTTCTCCTTTTTTCGTGGTCTTTTCTTATGCCTTAACGAAGGATGAGTCTCAAATGGCACCCCATTCTCTATATAGTGCATTACTTCGGATGAGAGCCCTATGGGCCTAGTTAAAATATAGTGCACTTTAAAAAGGAATAGGGTGCCATTTGGGCTGCAGTCCAGGCCTCAGAGGTTTATGGGCGGGGAGGCAGCAAAAGGAACCCTGTTGTTGCTGTGTGGTTGTGATGTCTGTTCTGCGTGGTTACAGACACATGCTAATGGAGCTAGCGCTAGAAACCAAAGCCTGGCTCACTAAGCCTCTCTCCTGCTGAGATCCACACTAATACCTCATGCAGACTCCCAACTACCTGCCACATAGGTTTCACTCATTATTTACACTGATTGATGCGTGTGTAGCTAGCTGGTCACCATAAGGAAAATTGCTATTTTAGGCTTAGGAGTTAGGGGGGTTGGGGTTAAGGTTCAGGGGTTAGGAAAAAAAGATTTTGAATGGGAATAAATTGTTTGGTCCCCACGAGTATAGTAAAACAAACGTGTGTGTGTGTGTGTGTATATGTGTCAAGAGAAAGATGGCTAATGATGTATGTTCTTATTTTCCTAGACCCTCTTACGCTTTCAGGGCACACACACACACACACACACACACACACACACACACACACACACACACACACACACACACACACACACACACACACGATTCCCCTTAGACAGTATAGACTTTGTCCCACTATGTTTAAAATGGCTAGGACAAAGGCCAACTGGACAACACAGAGTCGCAAGAACAAAGCTACCCCTTTAATACAGAAACATACTTTCTCCACCAGCCCAAACAAATCTACATTTACTGGCCAAAGTCCCTCTCGTCGCCACTATTTAACCAGACAAGTGGTGCATCTCTGACAGGAGAAAATCATCACCAACAATAATAACTGAACAAAAATATAAACGCAACATGTAAAGTGTTGGTCCCATGTTTCATGAGCTGAAATAAAAGATCCCAGAAATGTCTTAAAACGCTCAAAAATAATATTTCTGTTTACATCCCCCATTAGTTAGCATTTCTCCTTTGCCAAGATAATCCATCCACCTGACAGGTGTGGCATATCAAGAAGCTGATTACACAGCATGATCATTACACACGTGCTGGGGACAATAAAAGGCCACTCTAAAATGTGCAGTTTTGTCACTACACAATGAAATAGATGTCTCAAGTTGAGGGAGTGTGCATTTGGCATTCTGACCGCAGGAATGTCCACCAGAGCTGTTGCCAGAGAATTGATTGGCTGGGCCTGGCTCCCCAGTGGGTGGGCCTATGCTCTCCCAAGTCCACCCATGGCTGTGCCCCTGCCCAGTCATGTGAAATCCATAGATTAGTGCCTAATGAATTTATTTCAATTGACAAATTTCCTTATATCAACTGTAACTCCGTAAAATCGTTGAAATTGTTGCATTTACATTTTTTGTTCAGTAATAGTTCCTTAATTCCTTAAGCCGTTTAAAATGTGGCACGGTCGCATGTGGGGTGATGTAGTGAATAACGCGTGGGCCACTTGGCTCAAGGGTGTGACAGTGAGAGCCTTTGCTCCGTTTCTCTCTCACAGACAGACACACCACACAGTTTGAATGTCTTCTCCTGCAGAATGAGAGAGCAATAGTCATTACGGGATGTGATACGCGGGCAAAGCTATGCATGCCCTGTCATGTCGGTGGGCTGCCTCTCCTCTGCCTCTCTCATGCTGCTTTCTGACAAATAAGGGCAGTGTGGACAGGACCCCACATGTACCTCTAACACACACAGTGTATGACAGTAATCCCCCCTTGTGGGTGTCCAGTGGGGCGCTTGTCATCCTGTGTGTGTGTGCGGTGCGATGTGTCAAGACGACAGCGAGATCACCTACGGGGGGGTATTTCAGACAGAACTGGCAGATTTCCCCCCGCTGAACAGACACGTGTCAAACAGAGCCCGTGTCCTAAATGGCTCCCAATTCCCTTTATAGTGCATTACTTTTTTTCCCTTCCAGGGCCCAGTAGTGCACTATGAAGGGGACAGAAGAGGCAATTTTGTCTGGGCTCCATAGGGAACACCTAGCTGACTGAGAAGAGGGGACAGTGTTAGGATAGGCGCCCATGGCTACTCATATACCTCAGCTTTAGAATGGAACTGGAGCGGTTGTGAGCAGTATCAGTGATAAAGGCTCATTCACAGCCCTCGCTGCTCTGGGAGGGGCAGGGCTGTAAAAGTCTATGGGAGGAGACTGAGGAGATAAACAGCACAGTGCAACACAAAAATCAGCTGTTCACCGGGCGGCGTTGGTGATTCTTGAGAAATTAAGCAGTATGGGAGAAATCGGGGCCGATGCGAGCTGGACAGGGCTCAGCATTAACGCTTGTTCTTCTCGCCTGGGCCAAGTAAAAATACATTTAAGTCATTTACATTTAAGTCATTAAATTAAAAATAAATGTCGGACCAGCAGGTTAAGTTGTCCGAATGGACGAGTAGAAAATATTACGCACAAAAACAACAACACAATAACAAACTAGGCTACTCCGACCAGAATTGGATCAAAAGTGTTCTCCGGATACAATGTGTTACAATGTCATCCTAATCTCTGCAGAGTGCATCTTTCAATCATGCAGTCGCAAGATGCATTTTGAGATCAATACGAGGCTACAGCAAACATTTGTTGGTATTAATTACCAGTTAGCATGTTATTTGCCCAGTTAGTTAATCCTGGAAAAGTCACGGTGTGTGTATCACCTGCGTGTGTTACCAGTGGACTGTTGCCCAGTTAGTTAATCCTGGAAAAGTCACGGTGTGTGTATCACCTGCATGTGTTACCAGTGGACTGTTGCCCAGTTAGTTAATCCTGGAAAAGTCACGGTGTGTGTATCACCTGCGTGTGTTACCAGTGGACCGTTGCCCAGTTAGTTAATCCTGGAAAAGTCACGGTGTGTGTATCACCTGCGTGTGTTACCAGTGGACCGTTGCCCAGTTAGTTAATCCTGGAAAAGTCACGGTGTGTGTATCACCTGCGTGTGTTACCAGTGGACCGTTGCCCAGTTAGTTAATCCTGGAAAAGTCACGGTGTGTGTATCACCTGCGTGTGTTACCAGTGGACCGTTGCCCAGTTAGTTAATCCTGGAAAAGTCACGGTGTGTGTATCACCTGCATGTGTTACCAGTGGACCGTTGCCCAGTTAGTTAATCCTGGAAAAGTCACGGTGTGTGTATCACCTGCGTGTGTTACCAGTGGACCGTTGCCCAGTTAGTTAATCCTGGAAAAGTCACGGTGTGTGTATCACCTGCGTGTGTTACCAGTGGACCGTTGCCCAGTTAGTTAATCCTGGAAAAGTCACGGTGTGTGTATCACCTGCGTGTGTTACCAGTGGACTGTTGCCCAGTTAGTTAATCCTGGAAAAGTCACGGTGTGTGTATCACCTGCATGTGTTACCAGTGGACCGTTGCCCAGTTAGTTAATCCTGGAAAAGTCACGGTGTGTGTATCACCTGCATGTGTTACCAGTGGACCGTTGCCCAGTTAGTTAATCCTGGAAAAGTCACGGTGTGTGTATCACCTGCATGTGTTACCAGTGGACGTTGCCCAGTTAGTTAATCCTGGAAAAGTCACGGTGTGTGTATCACCTGCATGTGTTACCAGTGGACTGTTGCCCAGTTAGTTAATCCTGGAAAAGTCACGGTGTGTGTATCACCTGCGTGTGTTACCAGTGGACTGTTGCCCAGTTAGTTAATCCTGGAAAAGTCACGGTGTGTGTATCACCTGCATGTGTTACCAGTGGACCGTTGCCCAGTTAGTTAATCCTGGAAAAGTCACGGTGTGTGTATCACCTGCGTGTGTTACCAGTGGACCGTTGCCCAGTTAGTTAATCCTGGAAAAGTCACGGTGTGTGTATCACCTGCGTGTGTTACCAGTGGACCGTTGCCCAGTTAGTTAATCCTGGAAAAGTCACGGTGTGTGTATCACCTGCGTGTGTTACCAGTGGACCGTTGCCCAGTTAGTTAATCCTGGAAAAGTCACGGTGTGTGTATCACCTGCGTGTGTTACCAGTGGACCGTTGCCCAGTTAGTTAATCCTGGAAAAGTCACGGTGTGTGTATCACCTGCATGTGTTACCAGTGGACTGTTGCCCAGTTAGTTAATCCTGGAAAAGTCACGGTGTGTGTATCACCTGCATGTGTTACCAGTGGACCGTTGCCCAGTTAGTTAATCCTGGAAAAGTCACGGTGTGTGTATCACCTGCATGTGTTACCAGTGGACCGTTGCCCAGTTAGTTAATCCTGGAAAAGTCACGGTGTGTGTATCACCTGCATGTGTTACCAGTGGACTGTTGCCCAGTTAGTTAATCCTGGAAAAGTCACGGTGTGTGTATCACCTGCGTGTGTTACCAGTGGACCGTTGCCCAGTTAGTTAATCCTGGAAAAGTCACGGTGTGTGTATCACCTGCGTGTGTTACCAGTGGACCGTTGCCCAGTTAGTTAATCCTGGAAAAGTCACGGTGTGTGTATCACCTGCGTGTGTTACCAGTGGACCGTTGCCCAGTTAGTTAATCCTGGAAAAGTCACGGTGTGTGTATCACCTGCGTGTGTTACCAGTGGACCGTTGCCCAGTTAGTTAATCCTGGAAAAGTCACGGTGTGTGTATCACCTGCGTGTGTTACCAGTGGACCGTTGCCCAGTTAGTTAATCCTGGAAAAGTCACGGTGTGTGTATCACCTGCGTGTGTTACCAGTGGACCGTTGCCCAGTTAGTTAATCCTGGAAAAGTCACGGTGTGTGTATCACCTGCGTGTGTTACCAGTGGACCGTTGCCCAGTTAGTTAATCCTGGAAAAGTCACGGTGTGTGTATCACCTGCGTGTGTTACCAGTGGACCGTTGCCCAGTTAGTTAATCCTGGAAAAGTCACGGTGTGTGTATCACCTGCGTGTGTTACCAGTGGACCGTTGCCCAGTTAGTTAATCCTGGAAAAGTCACGGTGTGTGTATCACCTGCGTGTGTTACCAGTGGACCGTTGCCCAGTTAGTTAATCCTGGAAAAGTCACGGTGTGTGTATCACCTGCGTGTGTTACCAGTGGACCGTTGCCCAGTTAGTTAATCCTGGAAAAGTCACGGTGTGTGTATCACCTGCGTGTGTTACCAGTGGACCGTTGCCCAGTTAGTTAATCCTGGAAAAGTCACGGTGTGTGTATCACCTGCGTGTGTTACCAGTGGACCGTTGCCCAGTTAGTTAATCCTGGAAAAGTCACGGTGTGTGTATCACCTGCGTGTGTTACCAGTGGACCGTTGCCCAGTTAGTTAATCCTGGAAAAGTCACGGTGTGTGTATCACCTGCGTGTGTTACCAGTGGACCGTTGCCAAAGGAGAGAGAACGAGAGAGAGACACATTAACACAGCAGGTCAAATAAGGATATAAAGAAACTAGATAGCCAATTCAAAACATAGTGTAGTTTGGCTGGTTAACTACTAGCATGTATTCATGTCATTGTCATGTCCGATGTCCTAAAATAACTTTCCACTGGCACTCGTGTATAACAGCAAATGCCCATCACACAGTTGATACGGGTGCATAGTTGATTGAACTAAACAGTCTCTGAAACTCTCATAATTGGCAAGGATTCCCCTCTATTCAATACTGGCAATGTTCAGTGTCTTGCAAAATGATTCATCCCCCTTGGCGTTTTTCCTATTTTGTTGCATTACAACCTGTAATTTAAATTGATTTTTTATTTGGATTTCATGTAATGGACATACGCAAAATTGTTTAAATTGGCGAAGTGAAATGGAAAAAAATAGCGCTTACATTTTTTACATTTATTTTTAATTCAAAAAGTGGTGCGTGCATATGTATTCACCCCCTTTGCTATGAAGCCCCTAAACAAAATCTGGTGCAACCAATTACCTTCAGAAGTCACATAATTAGTTAACTAAAGTCCACCTGTGCAATCTAAGTGTCAAATGATCTGTCACATGATCTCAGTATATATATATATATATATACACACACACACCTGTTCTGAAAAGCCCCAGTCTGCAACACCACTAAGCAAGGGGCACCACCAAGCAAACAGGTCAGGGACAAAGTTGAGAAGCACAGATCAATGTTGGGTTATAAAAAAAATATCCAAAACTTTGAACATCCCACGGAGCACCATTAAATCCATTATAAAAAAAAATGGAAAGAATATGGCACCACAACAAACCTGCCAAGAGAGGACCACCCGCCAAAACTCAGACCAGGCAAGGAGAGCATTAATCAGAGAGGCAACAAAGAGACTGAAGGAGCTGCAAAGCTCCATATCTGTCCATAGAACCACTTTAAGCCATGCACTCCACACAGAGCTGGGCTTTACGGAAGAGTGTCCATAAAAAAAGCCATTGTTTAAAGAATAAAAATAAGCAAACACGTTTGGTGTTCGCCAAAAGGCATGTGGGAGACTCCCCAAACATATGGAAGAAGGTACAGGTCAGATGAGACTAAAATTGAGCTTTTTGACCATCAAGAAAAACACTATTTCTGGTGCAAACCCAACACCTCTCATCACCCCGAGAATAGCATGAAAACAGTTTTCATCGGCAGGGTCTGGGAAACTGGTCAGAATTGAAGGAATGATGGATGGCACTAAATACAGGGAAATTCTTGAGGGGAAACCGGTTTTAGTCTTCCAGAGATTTGAGACTGGGACAGAGGTTCACCTTCCAGCAGGACAATGACCCTAAGCATACTGCTAAAGCAACACTTGAATGGTTTAAGGGGAAACATTTAAATGTCTTGGAATGGCCTAGACAAAACCCAGACCTCAATCCAATTGAGAATATGTGGTATGACTTAAAGATTGCTGTAGACCAGCGGAACCCATCCAACTTGAAGGAGCTGGAGCAGTTTTGCCTTGAATAATGGGCAAAAATCCCAGTGGCTAGATGTGCCAAGCTTAAAAAGACATACCCCAAGAGACTTGTAGCTGTAATTGCTGCAAAAGGTGGCTCTACAAAGTATTGCCTTTGGGGGGTGAATAGTTATGCACGCTCAAGTTCAGTTTTTTTGTCTTATTTCTTGTTAGTTTCACCAAAAATATTTTGCATCTTCAAAGTGGAAGGCATGTTGTGTAAATCAAATGATACAACCCCCCCCAAAATCTATTGTAATTCCAACAAAATAGGAAATGTCAGGGGGGTGAATATTTTCACAAGCCACTGTAATCCTGGCAAAGTTACAAAATATTCTTAGATTGACAAGTAACTCCTTTGCTGTCAAGATCTCCCCTAAACACTGCATATTTTAACCATATGTTAACTCTTATGAGTCAAACTGCGCATCACTAGTGTACAGGGTTCACAAAAGCCAAGGCTAAGAGTGTTTCCTGTAGGAGCCGTAGAACAGAACACGAGGGAGAGGAGAAAAACAAACAGATGGAAACCTGGAGGATATAGGTTATAAGGGCAACACATCAACAGAAACTCCTAGTATGGATGTATGAGTGTGTGCTTATGAAAGAGAGAACAAGAGACAGAACGAGAGAGAGCAAGGGTTGATGAGACAAGAGGAGCAGAAACACATTAGTGGAAACCAAGACTGTTCTCAGGGCAGACCTGGTTGTAGCTAGATATGTTTGAGTCGTGTTGGGGACAATTTTAGCTAACCCGAACCCTTTTCCTAACCTGCCACTTGAATTCTCCTAACCTGCTGCGCAAGTTCCCCTAACCTGCTATGAAAAGTAACTTCTGCTAGTCAAAACCGACAGGCCTCCACCGGAAACCAGTCAGAGTATCCACTAATGCATTACAGCATTAGAGGGCTGAATGCGTCACCATTTCCATCCCAGCACCCCACCACTGTTCTCTTCCGTACTCGGCCTCGTCAGTAGTTTCCCCTCATCGCCACTGATCTCCATCTGGGCCAGATGTATCCCAAATGGCACCCTATTCCCTATATATTGCACTACTTTTGACCAGAGCCCATAGGGACTATATAGGGAACAGGAGGCCATTTGGAACAACGATGGAGTACAGCACGAACTCCCAATGCCTCTCATAAAGCAGATGAGAAATAATGTTTCTTTCCCCTAATGGATCTGATGATCACTCCAGGCGAGCTTACAGTTAAGGATGACTAATCAATCTCCCATCTTAAGCTGACTTCGGAGAAAGAGATGAAAGGGATAGAAAAGGCCTTTGAAGGCCCGTGATGAGAGATCAGCTGAAGAACTCAGAATACTTCTCTCACCCAGTGAACAATGCACCAAACATGGGAGAAAGTGTAGCCTAAGCTGTTCTTATTCTGGGCACCTAACGCTATGGGTTCTGTTGAAGCTCGTCCAAAATGGCACCTAATTCCCACACTATACAGGAAATAGGACACCGTTTGGGACACAACCATGAGTGAATGTGTATCCTATGCAGTTTTTTTTTTATTCAGGACACTTGAATAACTACAGATTTGATTGATCAGAGTGTAACTAGCCAGAGGTTTATCTGAAGCGGAGGTTCATCTGCGAGGATCTGCATTTTGCATGAGTGAGACTTGCTAGCCAAACGCATAGAAGCCACCAGTGTCCACCTTTCACACCATATTGACAAAACAGACTTACGTCTATGCGAGCTCACTTCAAAGGAAATGGCATAGAGGCCCAAACATTTTATGAGACCACACAGTGGGTAAACAGTGCACCAAAATGGCACACAGTTCCTTATATAGTCCACTACTTTTGATCAGGGGCAATAGTGCTCTGGTCAAAAGCAGTGCCCTATATAGTGAATAGGGTGCCGTTTGGACAACATTCTGGGCTACATCCCATGCTTCCACCAGTCTGTCTTTATGAAGAGGCCAGAGTAGGCATAAAGCAGGCCTGATGACATTCAGGTTGGCTGAAGGGACTAGCAGGATGCAAATGCACTTAGTGCTGAGAGACTATCAGTCACTCAGTGAGACAAGCCACTCTGTACCCTCTCCCCACTAGATTAGTGGCTACTGCTGCCTGCCTTCATAAAACAGAGAAACACCGTGTCGGCGTCCCAAATGGCACCCTATTCCCTAATCAAAAGTAGTGCCATTTGGGACACAACCAGAGGGAAACAGAGGAGTAATTCACTTAGATCCATCTGGCCTCACTCTGCTCCCTCCCATAGAGAACCAGGTGCTGTTGCCAGACATTTCTTTTTACCATTGGTTTATACTTAGACACCACTAGTAAATAAAACGATCCATAATCCTTCATCATGTGTTTTGTGGCATACCAGGAATGGGACAGGGCTTTTTCTTGAACAAAAAAGGCTGGTTATTGGGGCAAAATGCCAGCTTATCACTAAAGCAGCCATGTTTAAAGTGGCTATGTAGACACCGCAATCTAGCCAAAATAACAGTTGCTGCCTGCTGCATATTTTATACTGGCAGCTCACCCACGTGACTCTTCCATCATGTCTTGTGTCACTGGTTGTAACTCCTGTTGTGGGCGAGATTCACTTATCCAGCTCTGTTAGTTCCAATCTACTATCTCTCCAAAAGGTGTGGCATATCTATTCCATCATGGTCATTGATGGTAACTCTCTTGTAAGGTGAACGGCGACATCAATTGTTACAGCTCTGTATGTAAACGCTTCATGACCTGTCTATTGTTGTTATCACATGCAAAAGAGAGCACTGAGAGGTAGGAAAACCATTCAGGCTGTGAAACAAACTCACAGTACTACTTCCAAACTCAGACACTACTATGACACGCAACACACACACACACACACAGGTCCAGCGCTCGAGCATGGTTCCCGAGCTCGGAGTCTGAAAGCCTACCGCGTGTGTCTGATAGCCCAGAGCAGTGCTGCGTAGGAGCTGTTCTAATACGGTATCAAAGTGACACTTCCTGGATCCTGGTTTTTTTATTAAGCCAAAAACAACGATCAAATTTGCATCAAAGAAATTCAAGATATTAAAGTGAAGTGAATTTACCTCCCATATGCCAGTTTTATAATTATTTGATGGCCAAGAAGAAGCACAAAGCCAAAAGGTTGGAACACACATGAACTACAACTACTAATTCCCACTAGCTGTATAAAGTCTCACTCGAGACCGCCTGCCAGTCTTTAATTTATTTTTACTGGTTGGCAACGTTTAGTAAAATATATATATATATAAATATATATATATAAAATAATATAAAACCAACGGCCTGTAATTAACAGGTTCTTACCCTCGTGTGAGTCCTTAACTCGAGCAGGTACGATCCAGCATACTAACACGGATGCAGGAGATGTAGTTCAAATTAGACTAACTGTCGGCGAAGTGTCTTACTTCTTCAGCTTCAAATAGTTTAACAAAAGGCATTGAGTATGAGCAAATTTATACACAAATACAATCTTATATATCTTACATTGCCTTGTTTTCTTAAATTTGATTATATAATCTTGATTATATAATCCTAGTCAAGAGATTATGGGACACGACCGAGGAAGTGTGACATAGGAACCAGGGGTGGAAATTAACACCTGCCAAAAGTGGGTAGATTGACAGGTAAGAATGCCTATTTCACCAGCCACGTTGGCAGGTGTTCACACAGAGCATTTGGGAACAGTTTTATAACATTTATCTGTAGGCCCAATTGACAAGAAAGGCTACTAAGTGTGAATTTGTCCTAGTGTTTCTTGTCCAGTTATCCCACTTTATTCACACACTTGTTTTTCAATGTTAGTTTGAGTTTGTTGCAACTCCTTGCTACTTGGAAGGAATCACAGTCAGATTTTTTTCATTATAGACAAGCTAATGCCCAAGTTACCACTAACGGCCGATCCCTTAAGGGGGCAGCTGAACATTTTTGTCGCATCTAAGGATTGTGCTTGATTGAGCAGGGATCACTCCTAAAAACATTCATTAACTTTTAGCCACTTCTTATCATTAAAGATGCACTATGCAGAAAATCACTCTGCCATTTTCTGGTTGCTAAAATTCAAAAAGTTTGCCTAATTTCAGTTTGTGATAAAACAAGCTAGTGTAGAGAATTACATTTACATAAGTATTCAGACCCTTTCCTCAGTACTTGTTGAAGCGCCTTTGGCTGCAATTACAGCCTCAAGTCTTCTTGGGTATGACGCTACACGCTTGGCACACATGTACTTGGGGCGTTTCTCCCATTCCTCTCTGCAGATCCTCTCAAGCTCTGTCAAGTTGGATGGGGAGCGTCGCTGCACAGCTATTCTCAGGTCTCTCCAGTGATGTTAGATCAAGTTCAAGTCTGGGCCACTCAAGGACATTCAGAGACTTGCCTCGAAGCCACTCCGGCATCGTCTTGGCTGTGTGCTTAGGATCGTTGTCCTGTGGGAAGGCGAACCTTTGCCCCAGTCTGAGGTCCTGAGCACTCTGGAGCAGATTTTCATCAAGGATCTCTGTGTACTTTGCTCCGTTCATCTTTCCCTCGATCCCAACTAGTCTACCAGTCTCTGCCGCTGAAGAACATCCCCACAGCATGATGCCGCCACCACCATGCTTCACCGTAGGGATGGTGCCAGGTTTCCTCCAGATGTGACGCTTGGTATTCAGGCTAAAGAGTTCAATCTTGGTTTTATCAGACCAAGGGAATATTGTGTCTTAGTCAGTCATTTAGTTGCCTTTTGGAAAACTCCAAGCGGGCTGTCATGTGCTTTTTACTGAGGAGTGACTTCCGTCTGGCCAAACAACCATGAAGGCCTAATTGGTGGAGCGTTGCAAAGATGGTTGTCCTTCTGGAAGGTTCTCCCATCTCCACAGAGGAGCTCTGTCAACAGTGACCATCAGATTCTTGGTCACGTCCCTGACCAAGGCCCTTCTCCCCTGATTGCTTAGTTTGGCTGGGTGGCCAGCTCTAGGAAGACCCTTGGTGGTTCCAAACGTCTTCCATTTAAGAATGATGGAGGCCACTGTCTTCTTGGGGACTTCCAATGCTGCAGAAATGTTTGGATACCCTTCCCCAGATCTGTGCCTCAATAATTCCTTCAACCTCATGGCTTGGTTTCTGCTCTGACCGGTGTGTGCCTTTCCAAATCATGTCCAATCAATTGAATTTACCACAGGTGGACTCCAAGTTTTAGAAACATCAAGGATGAAACGGAAACACGATGCACCTGAGCTCAATTTCGAGTCTCATAGCAAAGGTTCTAAATAATTATGTAAATAAGGTATTTTTTTACAATACATTTTGTAAAATTGTTTTTGCTATGTCATAATGGGGTAGTGTGTAGATTGATGAGGGAAAATGTGTCCTTAATCCATTTTAGAAGGTAAAACAAATATGGAAAAAGTGAAGGGGTCTGAATACTTTCCGAATGCACTGCACATACCAGCTGTTTGCTCACAACTCACCTTGAGATGTATTGAAAAAGGTGACGCGGAGGCCGAATTGAGTAAAAACAACATAAAACCTATTTTTTCAACCATCCTAAGACTTGAAGCAACCACACCAAATCCTCAAAGCTGTCTTTTATTGTTTGTTTACAGAAAGCCATGTTTCTGAGCTGTGTGTGTGTGTGTGTGTGTCGTCTTTTTCTCTCTATTAGTGCTGTTTCAAGGGGAGCCATGATCACCCAGGCTGAGAGAGTTCCCCCCCCCAAATTCCCTCCGTAGAGCACTACTTTTGACCAAAGCACTATGGGTCCTGGTCAAAAGTAACGTGCAATATAGAGAATAGGGGGTGCCATTTTGGGATGCACCCAGAGCAGAGGCCAGATCAGCCCACGCTATGCTGTGCCTTGGGGGGGGGTGGAAAAGATTTAAAGGGTGCCGTTCAAAGCCTGGCAGTTGCCGCCTCCCTCCCAGTTCCCGAAGGAGCATCCAGCATGGCCTGTTTACACCGGCGCCAGAAAGGACGAGGTGGATTTGATTAGGCCTTGAAAAGAAAATGTAGATGAAACCCCAGTTGCCGAGAGAGTTTAACATCACTGTCTTCAATTAAAATGCGTGACACTTGAAAAACAAGGGGCAGCGTGGCAACACTGGTTAAAACCAGATTGTAAATAAATATCTAAGTGGAACACACGCCTCAACCCTTTCCAGAGAAATTGTTGATTTTAAATTTAATGATGGTTTCAACTAGTAATTTAAATCAACATTGTGGAACACCAATACCAATCATATTCTGCATAGTGTCCAAAGTCAGCAACATCCAATCAGAGACTTCCATTGGGAATATTGACGACATAAAAATCTGATCAACAGTAAGAAAACTAGGTGGTGGTGAAATGCTTTACTGATAAAATACACTGGCCCAGATGATTCACTGGCAGTACAAAATGTTCTTCAAACTATATAATATACCACATTTGGGCTCAAATGCCGCAATACACAAAAATATAAACAAGCAAATCGGGGTGGGGGGGGGCAACGTCAATAATAACAAATACCATATGAAGAATAATGTGATTAGTACATCAATCAGTTGCTTTAATATGCATATTTTTGAGGGGGCTGTTTTCTCAGCCCTGTCGCCATGGCAACACCAGTGGCGGTTAACTTCAAAGGCAGCCTGAGGAGGAGTGGTAACAGCGGGCAGAGTAGAGAGGAAGAGGGAGAGCTGAGGTACAGGCAGGCAGCGGAGTGTTGCTTCAGTACAGAATCCCAAATGGCACACTATTCTAAATGCAGTGCATTACTTTCGACCAGGGCCGGCAGGGCCCTGCTCAAAAGTAGTGCACATTACATGGAATAGGATGCGAAGCGCTGGGAATTGACAGGGACATCACAATACGATATTATCCCGATACGATATGCATTTAGATTCTCACTATTTTATATTTTAAACTTAGATTTCATTGCAATTTGATGTTACAGTTCATTTGGAAGGTATTCAGACCCCTGGACTTTTTCCACAATTTGTTACAGCCTTATTCTAAAATCCATTAAATAAAAACATTTTCTCATCAATATGCACACACACACACACACACACACACACACACACACACAAAGCAAAAACTGGTTTTTAGAAATGTTTGCACATTTATTAAAAATAAAACAGAAATATGTTATTTACATACGTATTCAGACCCTTTGCAATGAGACTCAAAATTGAGCTCAGATGCATCCTGTTTCCAACTTGGAGTCCAAATGTGGTAAATTCAATTGATTGGACATGATTTGGAAAGGCACACACCTGTCTATATAAGGTCCCACAGTTGGCAGTGCTTATCAGAGCAAAAAACAAGTAATGAGGTTGAAGGAATTGTCCGTAGAGCTCCGAGACAGGATTGTGTCGAGGCACAGATGTGGGAAAGGGTTCCAAAAACATTCAGCAGCATTGAAGGTCCCCAAGAACACAGTGGTAACCATCATTCTTAAATGGAAGAAGTTTGGAACCACCAAGACTCTTTCTAGAGCTGGCCACCCAGCCTGGTCTGATGAAACCAAGATTGAACTCTTTAGCCTGAATGCCAAGCGTCACGTCTGAAGGAAACCTGGCATCGTCCCTACGGTGAAGCATGGTGGTGGCAGCATCATGCTGTGGGGATGTTTTTCAGTGGCAGGGACTGGGAGAATAGTTAGGATCGGTGGAAAGATGAATGACGCAAAGAACAGAGATTCTTGATTGCAAAAACCTGCTCCAGAGCGCTCAGGACCTCAGACTGGGGCAAAGGGTCACCTTCCAACAGGACAACGACCCTAAGCAAATAGCCAAGACAACGCAGGAGTGGCTTTGGGGCATGTCTCAATGTCCTTGAGTGGCCCAGCCAGAGACCGGACTTGAAAGAGACCTGAAAATAGCTGTGCAGCGATGCTCCCCATCCAACCTAACAGAGATTGAGAGGATCTACAGAGAAGAATGGGAGAAACTCCCCGAATACAGGTGTGCCAAGCTTGTAGCGTCATAACGAAGAAGAATCAAGGCTGGAATCGCTGACAAATGTTCTTCAACAAAGTACTGGGTGAAGGGTATCAATACTTAAATGTAATATAAATTCAATCAATTTCGCAAAAATGTCTACAAACCTGTTTTTGCTTTATCATTATGGGGTAATTGTGTGTAGATTGATGAGGGAAGAAAAACTTTTCGATCTATTTTAATGTAACAAAATGTGGGAAAAGTGAAGGAGAGACGAGAGAGAGCGTGAGAAAACATGTTTATCAGTCATGGAAATAAAAGTGCTGAAAACAAGTTGACTCATTATTTTAAAATAATACGGAGAACAAGCTATAGGGTGAAAAATATCGGAGTTTTGGTGCAGGTACAGCCGACTAGTGCTACTGTAGCTAACGCTACCTAGCATAAATAAATAAAATATACATATAATTTTTTACAAATCAATACTTTTAGTCAAAGTATCTATATAATATCGTCAGAAATAATACTGCGGTATGAAACTTGATCGATTCTTCCCCCATCACTAGGCCGGTGGTTCCTGGATTGGCAGCTGGTGATTAACTAAAGACCCAGCTGGGTTGCTGGTAGCTGTAACAGGGTGTGCTTCCCAAACGGCACCCTATTCCTTATATAGTTCACTATATAAGGAATAAGGCTGGCTGTGGCAGTGACAGGATGAGCTACTACGATACAGCTGTAGACACTACACTTACCCTGGGGGTGGGATCACTGCTATATCTGAGGAGGGCAGTGTGCTTTGCCTTCACATAGACAACCCAATGAGAAATCAGCAGAAGCATTGGAAGTATCAGCATGCAGGTCTGGTCCAAACAAGTTTCAACAAAATTACCTTTGGTAGTCATAGACCAGGGGTTCCCCAAGGCATCCTTTATCACATTTAAAAAATGACAAATGTTTTTGTATATCAAAGACAGTGGTATAAAGAACTTTAGTACTTCAAATCATTTTTACTTAAGTATTTTTGGGGGGGCATCTGTACTTTACTTTTTATATTTTTGACTACTTTTACTTCACTACATTCCTAAAAAAACATTGTACTTTTCACTCCATATATTTTCCCCGACAACCAAATGTACTCGTTATATTTAAATGCTTAGCAGGACAGGAAAATTGTCAAATTCAAGAACTTATCAAGAGAACATGTGGTCATCCCTACTGCCTCTGGCCTGGTGGACTCACTAAACACAAATGCATCTTTTCTAAATAATGTCTGAGCGTTGGAGTGTGACCCTGGCTATCCATACATAAACATTAAAAAAATGTAAAAAGAAAATGGTAATAAGGAATTTTTAATTATTGATACTTGAGCAATTATATTTACTTTTGATACTTAAGTATATTTAAAACCCAATACTTTTACGCTAGTATTTTACTGGCTGACTTTTACTTGAGTAACTTTCTATTAAGGCATCTATACTTTTATTCAAGTATGACAATTGGGTACTTTTTCCACCACTGATTAAAGACAACACCGCCTTGTTAATTTTGTTTTATTTGAGGGACACACAAAAATGGTTGTTTTGAAGCTCATTTCCTGTGATTATACGTAGTCTAACAAGACTCATGACATATTTTACATAAGTTATTTAAATGATAATAATGGATAAGGAAAATAAAGTCTCGACCTGATTTCCCTTAATGTTGAGCTACCGAATATGTTTTATAATTATTATAAACCCTCAATTTGATTATACATATTCTCTTTTACAAAAAGTGATTCGATCAAATGATGGCGATAGAGTCACAGATTGTAGAAGATCGCTTCCCAAGCAAAGTCCAATTTCTTTGACTCTTCGACTTTAGGTCGTAGCTCAGCTTCTGAATGTCTTAGAGACAAATCAAAGATATTCCCATGTGGAGAGTCACGTCTTGCCAAGAGTGAGAGACAGTTTCATCATAGCACTTGATGGTTTTTGCGACTGCACTTGAATAAACTTTTTAAGTTCTTGAAATGTTCCGTATTGACTGACCTTCATGTCTTAAAGTAACGGACTGTTGTTTCGCTTCGCTTATTTGAGCTGTTCTTGCCATAATATGGACTTGGTATTTTACCAAATAGGGCTATCTTCTGTATACCACCCCTACCTTGTCACAACACAAGCGATTGGCTCAAACTCATTAAGGAAAGAAATTCCACAAATTAACTTTTAACGAGGCACACCTGTTAATTGAAATGCATTCCAGGTGACTATCTCATGAAGCTGGTTGGGATAACGCCAAGAGTGTTCAAAGCTGTCATCAAGACAAAGGGTGGCTACTTTGAAGAAGCTAAAATAACACTTTTTTGGTTACTACATGATTCCATATGTGTTATTTCATAGTATTGATGTCTTCACTATTATTCTACAATGTAGAAAATAGTAAAAAATAAAGAAAAACCCTGGAATGAGTAGGTGTGTCCAAACTTTTGACAGGTACTGTAGGTATAAATAATCGCGAGTTGTAAAAAACAAAAACAAATGTTTTGCTCGTCAAATCAAGGAAAATTCCGCTCCCCCCAGGAAACGTTGCCGCCCCATATGGGGGTGCGCCTGCAGTTTGGGAACCCCTGACAATATGAAAGTGTGGACAGGGTTACGAACAATATCTTTTTTTGTTCTGAAGAATATTACTGTAATATAACACTACTAAATAATACCTGTGAGAGTCAAGGACAAGCGTGCAAGCAACAGTGGACAGTCAGTGTAAAAAAAAATTAAAAAATCTTGGAAATTGTATTCTTTGGCGGGGTTCCCTATGCCATTGTTCCGTGATGACACAGTGAGTGCTTTATAAATAAAAGGATCCTGCCTGCACACACTCTGCATGTCATCAGTCTGCCCAAAGCCGCAGGTCAGGCAGCATGTCTACAACACTCAGTGGTAGGCCTCTTTACGGTCCTCAGCTAACCCATCAGCTATCCATACAGAGACAGACACACTGACTGAGACACACACAGGTTTATCAGGCGCTAAGTGCATGACTCCAATGTGAGATGATAAATAAATACTAAAATGTGTCTCCAGTCTGTGTCTCAGCTGGAGATCTTTAAAGAGCTGGCTGGCAATATGCCATCAACACAGTTGGACTCCCATGCTTTCTATTTAGAGCACAGAGAAAGAAGGGCATCTTTAAACCCTGCCTGAATGTTGCCCAAGAGAATCATGAGACCAAAACAGGATAGCACACTGTAATCAATCCAAATTACTCTTTGAAATCGTATCCAGCGATGAGATTCCCAGTGTACACCTCGGCTGCTCGGATTGGCCTTACATTTTTTTTTGGCTAAAATTACTCTTAAGTTGACCTCCATAATGATTTTTCCCTCTCAGGAGTAAGAGGAAAAGTGGTGTGGGGGGTTCTATTCTAGCTTTGCTTATTGGTACAAGTCCAAACATTAACAGCTAAGCATGGTCATTAGCAATGAAATGAACAGTGAAATCTACTAGTCCTGTTCTATGACACAGAAGGGGGGTTCATGGGAGCAACGAGGAAAAGCGCCGATTGGCTCAGAGAGCCGTGGGCCCACCCTGACTGACATCCCTGTGCTCCAATGGCGTGCCGACAGCTCAGTGGAGCACTGAAGAGCCGCAGAGGAGAGACTGCAGCAGAGAAAGAGGAGTAACGTTAAGAGGAAAAAGGCTGAGAGCTGAGCTCCTCCACGAGAAAGCAAATAAGGCCTGAAATGGAGAAATGGAGAACCAGCACTCAGTGGGAGACTGGCATTGAACAACTAGGGTTGTTTCCCAAATGACACCCTAATTCCCTACATCATGCACCACTTTTGACCAGAGGGACCCTTTTCAAAAGTAGTGCACTTTATATGGAAATAGGGTGTCATTTAAGACTTAGTCCAGGTTTCCAGTCACTGTGGGGGAATCTGGCCCGTGCCTCAGTAATAGGTGACAGCGCGAAGAGTGTTGTTTTACAGACTGAGCCTGATGTTGGGCCCAGTTGAAGCCTTGTGGTCTTGTTAAAGCAGTGGCAAGGACCCAAAAGGTCATGTCAGCCCAGACAAGTGTCAAGGACATGGCTCCTGCCCTGCAATAAATATGCAATGGGTGGGCTGACACACAGATTGTGTGTGTATGTGTGTGTGTGCGCGTAGCTTTTATATTGAGCTCGTAGCTCAGTATTGAGCACCTTTTGTGGTACTGTGCTTCGCAAGATGCGTTTCCAGTGGCTGTGAAGCAGAATTACAGCAGATTTTGCAGTGTGTATGACTGAGGTTTTCTGGTGTTTTTCCAGATACTGTGAAGTGGACTTACAGGTAGACTGGAAGGTCTGTCCTGCTGGCTGAGGCCCATCTCCTCATGGTTGGGCTTCCCAGGGGTCATAGCAGACTGGCCCCTGTTGCCATAGCCCTCCTGTGACACATCCTATACAGACAGAGAAGGGGGGGGGGGCGAGATCGGAGATAGGGAGGCGGCGAGAGAGCGAGTGAGACGGAGCGTGAGAAAGAGAAGAGGATAGATAGAAAAGGTAAAGAGAGAACGAGAGTTGAGGGTTTGCAGGGAGAGGGAGAAGTGAAACAGAAATTAAACTTCGGCCTAATCCATTTCTGCTGACATTTGAAATGCCCCACCCCACTCTTCCCTATGAAGGCATGTATCACGATTCTTCCTCTGGTTCGGTAAGCAGGACACACACTGGGTTATGCATGCCACTCTCAAAGAACAGGCAGAGTGGTGGTAACACTATCCCATAGTCTCCAGCACAATCAGTGTAAAGCCTGTAACTGGGTCTGGACATGCCTAAGGAAAAATCACTGGATTTAACGCCGCAAGTATCATAATACTGTTTTAACATGGTAAATACTAGGGCTGGGAATTGCCAGGGACCTTACGATATATTATCACGATACTTAGGTGCCGATACGACATGTATTGGAGTTTCTCACGATTCAATACTGAACAGAAATAAATGCAAAATGCAACCATTTTAAAGAGTTACAGTTCATATAAGGAAATCAGTCAAATTAAATAAATTAATTAGCCCCTAATGTATGGATTTCACATGACTGGGCAGAGGACCAGTTATTGGTGGGCCTGGGAGTGCATAGGCCCACCCACTTGTGAGCCAGGTCCACCCACTGGGGAGACTGGCTGGGCCTGTAACAATGCGTTTTTCTCCACATAAAGGGCTTTATTACAGACAAAAATATTCCTCAGTTTCATCAGCTGTCAGGGTGGCTGCTCTCATACGAGCCGGATTTGGGGGTCCTGGGCTAACATGGTTACATGTGTTCTGCGGTTGTGAAGCCGGTTGGACGTACTGCCAAATTCTCAAAAAAGACGTTGGAGGCAGCTTATGGTAAAGAAATTAACATTAAATTCTCTGGCAACAGCTCTAGTGGACATTTCTGCAGTCAACATTCACATTGCACGCTCCCTCAAAACTTGAGACATCTGTGGCATTGTGTTGTGACAAAACTGCACATTTTAGAGTGGCCTTTAATTGTCCCCAGCACAAGGTGCTCCTGTGTAACAATCATGTGGCTTAATCAGCTCCCTGACATGCCACACCTGTCAGGTGGATGATTATCTTGGCAAAGGATAAATTCTCACATACAAGGATGTAAACAAATGTGTGCACAAAACTAGAGAGAAATACGGTGTATGGAACATTTCTGGGATCTTTAATTTCAGCTCATGAAACATGGGACCAACACTTTTCATGTTGCATTTATATTTTTGTTCGGTGTATATGTACAGTGCCTTCCGAAAGTATTCATTCCCATTAACTTATTCCACATTTAGTTGTTTTACAGCCTAAATTCAAAATGGATTAAATATATATTTTCCCCTCTCAACCATCTACACACAATATACTCCATAATGACAAAGTGAAACATGTTTTTAGAAATGTTTGCAGATTTACTGAAAATGAAAAACAAAATGCCACATTTTTCACACCGAGTAAATACTTTGTAGATGCACCTTCGGCAGCGATTACAGCTGTGAGACTTTACTGGGTAAATCTAAGCACACCTGGATTGAGAAATATTTACTCATTATTTTCAAAAAAGTGTGTCAAACAGGTTGTTGATCATTGCCAGACAACCATTTTCTAGTCTTAGATTTAAATCAAAACTAACTCGGCCACTCAGGAACAGTCACTGTCTTATTGGTAAGCACTCCAGTGTAGATTTGGCCTTGTGTTGTAGGTTATTGTCCTGCTGGAAGGTGAATTCATCTCCCAGTGTCTGGTGGAAAGCAGACAACCAGGTTTTCCTCTAAGATTTTGCCTGTGCTTAGCACTATGCAGTTTATTTTTTTATCCTGAAAAACTCCTCAGTCCTTAACAATTACAAAGCAAACCCATAACATGATGCAGCAGCCACTATGTTTGAAAAACAATGGAGTGGTACTCTGTTGTATTGGATTTGCCCCAAACATAACATTGTATTCAGCACAAAGTTAATTGTTTTGCCACTTTTTTGCATTATTACTTTAGTGCCTTGTTGCAAACTGGATGCATGTTTTCGGAATATCTTTACAGGCGTCGTCCTTTTCACTGTCAACTAGGTTAGTATTGTGGAGAAACTACAATGTTGTTGATCCATCCTCAGTTCTATCACAGGCATGAAACTCGGTTTTAAAAAGTCACCATTGGCCTCATGATGAAATCCCTGAGGGGGTTTCCTTCCTCTGATTCAGAAGGGTTGGGGTTAAATGTGGAAGACATGTCAGCTGTCAGCTTTCCCTCTCTGGCAACGGAGGTAGGAAGGAAGGACGCCTGTATCTTTGTAGTGACTGGGTGCATTGATACACCAGCCAAAGTGTGATTAATAACTTCACCATGGGATAGTCAATGTTTCCTTTTTTTAGGTGCCCTTGTTTGCGAGGCTTTGGAAAACCTGTGTTTGAAATTCACTGCTCAACTGAGGGACCTTACAGATACTGTAATTGTATGTGTAGGGAACAGATGAGGTGGTCATTAAAAAATAAATGTTTAAAACACCATTATTGTACAGAGTCCAGGCAACTTATGTGACTTGTTCAGCAAATGTTTGCTCCTGAACAGTATTTAGGCTTACCATAACAAAGGGGTTGAATACTTAATGACTCAAGAGATTTCAGCATTTCATTTTGTATTATTTTGAGAAAATAATCTATAAAACATTACACTTTGACATTATGGGGTATTGTGTGTAGGTCAGTGATCCATTTTAAATTCAGGCTGGAACACAACAACATGTGGGAAAAGGTAAGGGGTGTGAATACTGTCTGTAGGCACTGTATTGCCATTTGATACTGGGATTTTCTTTGGGAAACATATAGCTCAGCCATATGTCTGCTGCAGAGGGACAGGAAACAGCCAGTTTGGATCAGCCATGGCAATATACCTTCATTTCTGGACTATTAAGCGTACCTGAATATAAACCGCACCCACTGATACATTTTTTTTTTTTTATGTATTTTGTACATAAATAAGCCGCACATGTCTATAAGCCGCAGGTGCCTACCGGTACATTGAAACAAATGAACTTTACACAGCCTTTAAACTAAACACGGCTTGTAACAAAAATAAATAGCCGTGTTTCGTTAAAGCCTTGTAATAAAAAAATATTTAAAAAATAGCAGTAAACAGTAGTGTACCAAGAAAGTCATTGATCACTATTCTTCCTCCTCCTGTGCACTGAAACCACTGAAGTCATCTCCTTTGGTGTCGGAGTTGAATAGCCTCAGAATTGCTTCATCCGATGTTGGATCGCTGCTCTCTTCAACACGCAGCAGTCCAGCATTTCGAAACCCGTTGATGATAGTGGATTTTTTGACAATGCTCCATGCTGTCAGCAGCTCTATTTCCTTTCCCAACAGCCAGATCGATCGCCTTCAACTTGAAAGTTGCATCATATGCATTTCTCCGTGTCTTTGCCATGATGAGGGAGAAAAAATGACTACCGTATTCAGAATGATGGGAAGTTTGAGCGCGCTCGATTTACGTCACATTATGTGACGGTGCTCAGTTTTCTGGCGGCATGAATCTTGTGAAAGCGGGAAAAATCCATAAATTAGCCGCGTCATTGTATAAACCGCGAGGTTCAAAGCGCAGGGGAAAAGTAGCGGCTTATAGCCCGGAAATTACGGTATTTAAAAAATATCACATTATTACATTTTAGACTTTTAGCAGACACTTGTTAGTCTTTTATCCAGAGCGACTTACTGTAGTGAGTGTATACATTCTTACTTGTTTCATAGCAGGCCCCTGTGGAAATCGAACCTACAACCGTGGCGTTGCAAGCGCCATGCTCTACCAACTAAGCCACACAGGATCACGATATGGAAGTAGAGATCCCCCCCATCAATAGTAAATACTGGATTCAAATGGTAAATGCTGTGTTAAAATGTTAAGCACTGTAGTCTCAGCCAGGAAGGTGATTACAACCCACCAAAACAAACTGCCTTCAATCCCAAAGAGCTCACACATGGAACAGAGAAGGGATGATTTGTACTTTTTTGTTTATGTAAATCATACAGATTAATATGAGCTGGCCTGCCACCCAGTGACTTAGAGGATATTAAATCTTCTGCGGTTAATTTACTTTGTAGGATTTCCTCAAACGAGAGCCCACCATTTCCTGAGGTAAGCAAATACTCAGGAGGGGGAAAAAAAGTACTAAAAAGTATGACTGAGGGCTTTCTATGCTTAGCATACATCGGAAAATGTGCGTGTGTATACAAACTGCACCTAACCAATAACCCACAGCCAGTTCATCGAGAATCCGAGTCTGTTTGAAATGGGGTGCGGAGAAAAAGTGCAGTACAAACTAGTGCCGTGCGGCTGTTAGCCTGGTGAAATGTTTGCAGACAGACGAGGGCTGGCTGGCGAGGTTTACTCAAGTGGAGTGCCGTGATCGCTGGGTCACGGCCAGGTCAGTGTTAACACTGACGATATCAGTGCTCTGGTGTGCTCGCTGACACGCCGATCGTATGGAACAGCTGCTCTGGCATGATAAAGAACACTAACAGGCAGGAAGGACCAGAGGAGAGGAGCAGGCAGTGTATTGTGCCTGAGTGAGTGAGTGAGTGAGTGAGTGAGTGAGTGAGTGAGTGAGTGAGTGAGTGAGTGAGTCTGGGACGGGCACGCGTGGGAAACGCATCGTAGTGAAAGTATGCAGCCAGCAAGAGGCCAACTCTACCCCCAATGTCTACTGGTGTTCTGCATATATGGGGATGAATATGGGTTTCAGCTGTAGATGCATCATAAGCTGGATTTGGGGTTTACACGCGTAATAGAAAAAATTAGAGATGAAATTTAGCCGTGTCAGTTGTTTCCATTATTTTAATGTTTCCCGGTCATTTGAGATGTTCGTACTGTGTAAATGCATAGAAGTACTCTACAAGCTCTTAGCTTTACCAGGCAGACTGGCAGAGAGCGATATTACTCATAGCTTACACATGAAAGATGATTCCTTTGCTTTTGAAAGGCTTGGCTGCAACAGTAATGAAATATGTTCAGAGGGAATTTGTTTGAAGTACGGCGAGGGATGCATGATGTAAGGGAATTAAACAGAATTCATCCTGTGGCAACAGCATCACAGACTATGGCTGCATCCCAAATGGCACCCTATTCCCGACATAGGGCAGGCACTACTTATGACCAGGACCCATAACGCTCTGGCCAAAAGTAGTCTACCATGTAGGGAATAGGGTGCCAGTTGGGATGCAAGCTCATCAAAGCGGCAATGCCGAGCCATGGCCAAACGTGGCAGTAACTCTGGCTGACGGGCACTTTATGCGTTTGAGGTAAAGGGAACATACATTAGAAATGTATGGGCAATAAGAAGTGTAAAATACACATGCTATTATGCCCCAAAGCAGCTGTCCTCTGGGTGCTCAAGAATACGTCATAAGCAAGCGCCCTGTTCATCATTTAATCGTGATCATTTCGGAAGTATTTAGTGGTTATTAGGCTCTCCAATTAGCTACTGCAGAGGCAGCAGCTACTCTTCCTGGGGTCCAAATAGGAAACACGACAAATAAACGTACGTAGCAGTACATTTACATTACAATTTAGCCATTCAGCAGAGCTACGCACAGCTACTGCATTCATCTCAAGATTGCCTGGTGAGACAACCACGTATCACATATTACTACATAATGCAATGCAAAAGTGTGTCTTCACAGTCCCCGTCGTCGTCGTGCCGTATTGTGTTCGTTTATGGTTTTATTGCTAGCTTGAGTTACCTGGGGTGGCAAAGGGATCTATTTAGTCATGGCTTTATTTAATAATGTGCGTTTCCCAGCCTCTGTTCTGGACCTGGGGACTGTGAAGAGACCTCTGGTTGCATGTCCTGTGTGGTACCAATGAGTGCCCGAACTGTGTGCCAAAAGCTTGAACAGACAGTTCGGTACCTTTACCAGCTCACACAAAAGACCAATAGTGACGCAGTCAATCTCTCCTTAACTTTGAGCCAGGAGAGATTGACATGCATATTACTGACATTCGCTCCCCGTGTACATCGAAGTGTAATACGCGCTGCTCTGTTCTAGACCAACTGCAAATTTTCCCATGTCCTTCTTTGCAGCATCTGACCACACAACTGGGCAGTAGTCCAGGTACGACAAAATTAGGGCCCGTAGGACTGGTCGCCTTAAGCAACACCGTATCATGGGCAGACCCATTTTAGCAGACATGGGAGTCTATATATGTTTTGACCATGACTGCTTGCTATATCTACGATTACACCCAGCAGTTTAGCCTCAACTTTCTCAATCGTCACATTATTGAATAATATAAACCTAGATGAGGTTTAGAGTTGAGCGAGTGATTTGTCCCAAAAACAATGCTTTTCGTTTCTGCGATATTTAGCACCAGCTTATTGCCAGTTACCCATTCTAAAACTGACTGGAGCTCTATGTTAAAGGTGTCAGTTATTTATTTTACTGTCCTAGCTGACGTGTATACTATTGAGCCGACAGTGTACATAGACACAAGCTTTATCCAAGGTCAGTGGGAAGTCAGTAGTAAAAACAGAAAACAATGGCTCAAGCCAGTACACGACACTTTTTTAGATTTAGCCGAGTCTTAGTAATTTTGACTAAAATATCGTTACGTCTTAGTTACATTTTTTTCATTTGGATCTGATGACCCATACCAAATCTTTTCTCCTGAGGGGGAAGAGGTTATGTCGTGCCTTCTTCACAACTGTCTTGGTATGTTTGGACCATGTTAGTTTGTTAGTGATGTGGACACCAAGGAACTTGAAACTCTCGACCCGCTCCGCTATAGCCCTGTCAATGTTAATGGGGGCCTGTTTGGCCCACCATTTCTTGTAGTCCATGATCAGCTCCTTTGTCTTGCTCACATTGAGGGAGAGGTTGTTGTCCTGGCACCTGGCCAGTTCTCCCTATAGGCCGTCTCATCGTTTTCGGTGATCAGGCCTACCATTGTTGTCATCAGCATACGTAAGGATGGTGCTGGAGTCACGTTTGTCCACGCAGTCGTGGGTGAATATGTAATACAGGAGGGGAGTAAATACACACCCCTGAGGGGCCCCAGTGTTAAGTATCAGCATGGCAGAGTATCAGCGTGTTGTTGCCTACTCTTACCATCCCGGGGGCGGCCTGTCAGGAAGTCCAGGATCCAATTGAAGAGGAAGGCGTTTAGTCCCAGAGTCATTAGCTTAGTGATGAGCTTTGTGGGCACTATGGTCTTGAACGCTGAGCTGTAGTCAATGAACAGCATTCTCACATAGGTGTTCCTTTTGTCAAGGTGAGAAATGGGCAGTGTGGAGTGCGATTGAGATTGCGTCATATGTGGATCTGTTGGGGCGGTGTGCGAATTGGTGTGGGTCTAGGGTGTCCGGGACGATGCTGTTGATGTGAGCCATGACCAGCCTTTCAAAGCACTTCATGGCTACCGACATGAGTGCCACGGGGCGGTAATCATTTAGGCAGGTTACCGTCGCTTCCTTGGGCACAGGGACTATGGTGGTCTGCTTGAAACAAAGGTATTACAGACTCATCAGGGAGAGGTTCAGGGTAATCCGTCTGGCCCAGCGGCTTTGTGAATGTTGTTGACCTGTTTAAAGGTTTTGTTCACATCGGCTACAGAGAGCATTATCACACAGTCATCCAGAACAGCAAGTGCTCTTGTGCATGCTTGTGTTGCTTGCCTCGAAGCTAACATAAAAGGGCATTTAGCTCGTCTGGTAGACTTTCGTCACTGGGCAGCTCGCATCTGGGTTTCCCTTTGTAAAAGTTTTCAAGCCCTGCCACATTAAGCTGGTGTAGTAGGATGCAATATTAATCCTGTATTGACGCTTTGCTTGTTTGATGGTTCGTCTGAGGGCATAGCGGGATTTCTAATAAGCGTCCGGATTAATCTCCCACTCCTTGAAAGTGGCAGCTCTAGCCTTTAGCTCTATGCGGATGTTGCCTGTAATCCATGGCTTCTGGTTGGGATATGCATGTACAGTCACTGTGGGGACGACGTCGTCGATGCACTTATTGATGAAGCCGATGACTGGGGTGGTGTATTCCTCAATGCCATTGGATGAATCCCAGGACATATTCCAGTCTGTGCTAGCAAAACAGTCCTGTAGTGTAGCACCTGCATCATCTGACCACTTCCATATTGAGCGAGTCACAGGTACTTCCTGCTTTAGTTTTAGCTTCTAAGCAGGAATCAGGAGGATATAATTATGGTCAGATTTGCCAAATGGAGGGCGGGGGAGAGCTTTGTATGCATCTCTGTGTGTAGAGTAAAGATGGTCTATGATTTTTTCCCCCTCTGGTTTGTATGTGACATGCTGATAAAAATTTGGTAAAACTGATTTTAGTTTGCCTGCATTAAGGTCCCCAACCACTAGGAGCGCCACTTCTGGGTGAGCATTTTCTTCTTTGCTTATGGCCTTATAGAGTTGGTTGAGAGCGGTCTTAGTGCCAGTTTCGTTCTGTGGTGGTAAATAGACGGCTACGAATAATATAGATGACAACTCTCTTGGTAGATAGTGTGGTCTACAGCTGATCATACGGCATTCTAGCTCAGGCAAGTAATACATCGAGACTTCTTTAATATTAGACATTGCGCACCAGCAGTTGACAAATAGACACACACCCCCACCCCTCATCTACCAGAGGTAGCGTCTGTTCTGCCGATGCATGGACAATTCCGCTCGCTCTATATTGTCCGTATCGTCTTTCAGCCACGCCTCTGTGAAACATAAGATGTTACAGTTTTTGATGTCCCATTGGTAGGATAATCTTAAATCGTAGGTCATCCATCAATGTTATTTTCCAATGATTGCACGTTAGCAAGAAGAACAGATGGCAGTGGGAGTTCACTCGCTCGCCTACGGATTCTCAGAAGGCTGCCCGATCTGCGGCCCCTTTTCGTGTGTCTTTTCTTCACACAAAAGGTGTGGATCTGGGCCTGTTCCAGTGAAAGCAGGATATCCTTCTCGTTGGACTCGTTAAAGGAAAAAGTTTCTTCCAGTCCACGTCAAGTAATCACTGTTCTGATGTCCAGAAGTAATTTTCAACATAAGAGCAGCAACATTATCTACACGATAAGTTAAAAAAAACAAGTTACAAAAAAAAAAAAAAAAAAGCACAATTGGTTGGGAGAATGAAAAACGTCAGCCATGTTCCTCGGCGCCATCTTTGAATAGAGACGTAATTCCTTAATCAACATAGAGAGACACATGTTATGTTCTACATAGCATATCTCTATCTGAATGTTCACCGACTTCCATGTGCACAAATATACATAGCCTTGTCCTAGCAACATATATTTCTGCTGTTGGAAGAGAATAGGATGTTATACAGAAAAGTGACACATACAAGAATATATTAATTATCTGGTCATGTAAATACCTAAACCAGCCGAAATACTGTAGATCTTGCACACACACACACACACACACACACACACACACACACACACACGAGTGAACGAAAGAGAGAGGTAGCACAATCACCAGACGGTGCAGCAAAGTAGTGTGGGTTGCCCCTCCGTCACTCAGTCATTGCCATTGTTATCAACGTTCCACAGGCACCGCAGCCACATTGGTGTCTAATGACTGAACGAGAGCTACCCACTGGGCAGACGTCAATTCAATGCCTATTCCACGTTGGTTCAACGTCATTTCATTGAAATGAAATTTATTCAACCAGTGTGTGCCCACTGGGTAATGACTGTTTCACCCAGTGATGTAGTTGAGTCACAACCTCATGCCCCCTGTGCGCAAGTCCGAGTCAGAGACACGAGTAACTACCTATGGCTGAAGTCCATGCCCCGGTGCTCGAGTCCTGGTCGAAGTGCTCAAATCTGAGTCACTGGGTCCACATTAACTCAACATAAAGTGATTTACCCAGTCAGATATAGTGTAGTGGCAAGAAGGATTTAGTCAATAAATTGCTTGCCATCCCTTTTCCTTTCTTTCTGTGCCACCAAATGTTTGCATATAGAATACTGGTAATGTTATCAGGGCCACGTTCCGTTGCAAAACGTTTTCGAACATCCATGAAGAGACGCCACTCCTTAATCAACATGTCAGAGAGACACACGTGTGTTCTACATAGCATATTTCTATCTGAATGTTCCAAAATCGTTGCGTCCAGCTGAACCCGCCCCAGGTTGTTAGCTATAGCTAGGGTGGTAAAATGATTGAACAAGTTGTCTCCTAAACAAATAGTTTATGGCCCGGTCCACAAGTAGCCTAGTTTTAGAACAGCCCGCAATATGCTTCATGAATGTAAAAATGCTGCCTATTAATGCATGATAGAAAGAAAAAAACCACAGCGTCAGTATTATGGGTCATATGTTTTGAATGGTAAGGGCTAGAATCAAGCCGTCTTCACAGAGGAAACAAGGGAGACTTTGCTACGTTGGCTTCAGAACCTGGCTATGAAATGCAGTGCAGAAAGTGGGAGGGTTGAGCGAGACTACAAAATTCAAAGACCGCCTACTTTTCTATACTCAGGGGAGAGAAACATAGCGAGACAGTTGTTTTACTATTAAACTCAATGCAGATATTATTTTGAATTTAGTATAGCAGCGTGTGTTTCTTAACCATGTAAAGGGCAGCTAATTAGAAGGCTGGTGGTGACTGGTTAGCTACGGAGAAGAAAGGGTCGCCTGCGCAATGGGTCTAATCGGAAGGGGAAACTGTCTGCCCACACTCATCGCTTGCTCCCCCGCAGTTCACTAGCTGATGTCGGTGTGTGTGCCAGGTGTGGAGTTTCCTTCCCACTGCTGAACAGAACTGCATCTGTGCTGCAAATAATAATTGTGCTGCAAATAATAATTGTGCTTATCACTGAAAAGCTCTCAATCTCTCCAAAAACTCTTGTCCAGTCCACTTTGTCAGATTTATTTACAGAGATAATCGTCTCGTCTTAGTCAACTGAAATGAAATCATTTTGGTTTCGAATTTAAGATGTTAAGACCTTTAATACCATTTGAAATGCAATTCAATACCAATTGAGGTCTGTGTGCGCCACAAACCTGCTAATATTCCCATATTTATAGAAAGCATTAGCGAGATCACTACCTCTAAATATACACTGAACAAAAATATAAAAACGCAACATGTAAAGTGTTCCCCCAAAAAATAAATACCAGAAATGTTCCGTACACACTAAAAGCCTATTTCTCTCAAATTGTGTGCACAAATTTGTTTACATCCCTGTTAGTGAGCATTTCTCCTTTGCCAAGATAATCCATCCACCTGACAGGTGTGGCATATCAAGAAGCTGACTAAACAAGCATGATCATTACACAGGTGCTGAGGACAATAAAAGGCCACTAAAATGTGCAGTTTTGTCACACAATACACAGTCTCAAGTTGAGGGAGCGTGCAGTTGGCATGCTGACTGCAGGAATGTCTGCCTCCCAACAGCATTTTAGAAAATTTGGCAGTACATCCAGCTGGCCTCACAACCGCAGACCAAGACCCCCACATCCTGCTTCTTCACCTGCGGGATAGACTGAGAGTCAATGAGACCAATGTGCTCATAGAGACCAATGCGCTCACAATGGCAAATGCTCATTTCGCGCACTCCATATCTCGAATCCATCAATTTCTTGGTTGTAAAATATACCTGCACAAAGCTGAGAACATCCTCTCTTCACCTGTGACAAGTAAACTCAGTAAAAAAAAATGTTTTTCCCCTTTTCAGGACCGTGTCTTTCAAAGACAATTCATCAAAATCCAAATAACATCACAGATCTTCATTGTAAAGGTTATAAACACCGTTTCCCATGCTCGTTCAAAGAACCATAAACAATGAATGACCATGCACCTGTGGAACGGTCGTTATGATACTAACAGCTTACAGACGGTAGGCAATTAAGTTCACAGTTATGAAAACATAAGACACTAAAGAGGCCTTTCTACTTACTCTGAAAAACACCAAACACCTGCTCATCATCACGAACGTGCCTTTGGCATGCTGCAAGGAGGCATAAGGACTGCAGATGTGGCCAAGCCAATAAATTACAATGTCCGTACGCGAGACGCCTAAGACAGTGCTACAGGGAGACAGGACAGACTGCTGATCGTTCTTACAGTGGCAGACCACATGTAACAACACCTGCACAGGACCGGTACATCCGAACATCACACAAGATGGACAGGTACAGCACGGCAACAACTGCCCGAGTTACATCAGGAATGCACAATCCCTCCATTAGTGCTCAGACTGTCCGCAAAAGGCTGAGTGGCTGGACTAAGGGATTGCAGGCCTGTTGTAAGGCAGGTTCTCACCAGACATCACCGGCAACAACGTCGCCTATGGGCACAAACCCACCGTCGCTGGACAAGACAGGACTGGCAAAAAAAAATGTGCTCTTCACTGACGGGTCACGGTTTTGTCTCACCAGGGGTGATGGTCGGATTCGCGTTAATCGTCAAAGTTATGAGCATTACACCGAGGCCTGTACTGTGGAGCAGGATCGATTTGGAGGTGAGGGGTCCGTCATGGTCTGGGGTGGTATGTCACAGCATCAAATCAAATCAAATTTTATTTGTCACATACACATGGTTAGCAGATGTTAATGCGAGTGTAGCGAAATGCTTGTGCTTCTAGTTCCGACAATGCAGTGATAACCAACAAGTAATCTAACTAACAATTCCAAAACTACTGTCTTATACACAGTGTAAGGGGATAAGGAATATATGTACATAAGGATATATGAATGAGTGATGGTACAGAGCAGCATACCGTAGATGGTATCGAGTACAGTATATACATATGAGATGAGTGTGTAGACAAAGTAAACAAAGTGGCATAGTTAAAGTGGCTAGTGATACATGTATTACATAAGGATGCAGTCGGTGATGTAGAGTACAGTATATACATATGCATATGAGATGAATAATGTAGGGTAAGTAACATTATATAAGGTAGCATTGTTTAAAGTGGCTAGTGATATATTTACATAATTTCCCATTATTAAAATGGCTGGAGTTGGGTCAGTGTCAATGACAGTGTGTTGGCAGCAGCCACTCAATGTTAGTGGTGGCTGTTTAACAGTCTGATGGCCTTGAGATAGAAGCTGTTTTTCAGTCTCTCGGTCCCAGCTTTGATGCACCTGTACTGACCTCGCCTTCTGGATGATAGCGGGGTGAACAGGCAGTGGTTCAGGTGGTTGATGTCCTTGATGATCTTTATGGCCTTCCTGTAACAACGGGTGGTGTAGGTGTCCTGGAGGGCAGGTAGTTTGCCCCCGGTGATGCGTTGTGCAGTCCTCACTACCCTCTGGAGAGCCTTACGGTTGAGGGCGGAGCAGTTGCCGTACCAGGCGGTGATACAGCCCGCCAGGATGCTCTCGATTGTGCATCTGTAGAAGTTTGTGAGTGCTTTTGGTGACAAGCCAAATTTCTTCAGCCTCCTGAGGTTGAATAGGCGCTGCTGCGCCTTCTTCACGATGCTGTCTGTGTGGGTGGACCAATTCAGTTAGTCTGTGATGTGTATGCCGAGGAACTTAAAACTAGCTACCCTCTCCACTACTGTTCCATCGATGTGGAATGGGGGGGGTGTTCCCTCTGCTGTTTCCTGAAGTCCACAATCATCTCCTTAGTTTTGTTGACGTTGAGTGTGAGGTTATTTTCCTGACACCACACTCCGAGGGCCCTCACCTCCTCCCTGTAGGCCGTCTCGTCGTTGTTGGTAATCAAGCCTACCACTGTTGTGTCGTCCGCAAACTTGATGATTGAGTTGGAGGCGTGCGTGGCCACGCATCATTGGACTGAGCTTGTTGTCATTTGCACTTTCAGTAATCGAAAGAAGCTATTTAATGAATGCTTCAAGTGCAACATCAGGTTGTTTCTCTCTCATATCTTCGACATAGGAATCATTGCAAAACCTCTTGCATGATCGCTTATACACAATTTTAGGTCCAGTCTTTGGAACTTTGTTTTTCTAGATGTGATTACTATATTAGGATCACTACATTCGATGGGTTTGGATACTTCTATTATATGTGGTCAAGATAATTGAGTTCCTGTTCCGTTTGTAAATAGGTTGACTTGAACCTGAACCAGATTGCAGGCATCGGTCACAGCTTGAAGATTATTTTTGAGTGGACAGCTTGATGATAAACAGTCAATATTTAGGTCTCACAGAAAATATACCTCTGTTGATATCACATACATTATCAAGCATTTCACAAATATAATAAAAATACTGACTTTTAGCACTCTGTGGTCTATAGCAACACCCTACAAGAATAGGCTCTAGGTAAAAAGGAAACAGGTACACAAGTATATTTATACACAGTAAAATGAGTCCTATATCGACATAACCTGAAAGGCCACTCAGCAAGGAAGAAGCCACCACTCCAAAACTGCCTTAAAAAAAGTCAGATCACAGTTTGCAACTGCACATTGGGACAAAGATCATACTTTTTGGAGAAATGTCCTCTGGTCTGATGAAACAAAAACAGAACTGTTTGGCCATAATGACCATAGTTAAGTTTGGAGAAAGAGAGGGAGGCTTGCAAGCCAAAGAACACCATCCCATCCGTGAAGCACGGGGGTGGCAGCATCATGTTGTAGGGGTGCTTTGCTGCAGGAAGGACTGCTGCACTTCACAAAATAGATGGCATCATGAGGTAGGAAAAGTATGTGGATATATTGAAGCAACATCTCAAGACATCAGTCAGGAAGTTAAAGCTTGGTCGCAATGGGTCTTCCAAATGGACAATGACCCCAAGCATACTTTCAAAGTTGTGGCAAAATGGCTTAAGGACAACAAAGTCAAGATATTGGAGTGGCCATCACAAAGCCCTGACAACAATCCTATAGAACATTGTTGGGCAGAATTGAAAAGGCGTGTGTGAGCAAGGAGGCAAAAAAACTTGACTCAGTTACACCAGCTCTGTCACAAGGAATGGGACAAAATTCACCCAACTTATTGTGGGAAGCGTGTGGAAGGCTACCCGAAACGTTTGACCCAAATTAAACCATTTAAAGGCAATGCTACCAAATACTAATTGAGTGCATGTAAACTCCTGACCCACTGGGAATGTGATGAAAGAAATAAAGCTGAAATAATTCTCCCTACTATTATTATTCTGACATTTCACATTCTGAAAATAAAAGTAGTGATCCTAAATGACCTAGGACAAGGAATCTTTACTAGGATTAAATGTCAGGAATTCTGAACAACTGAGTTTAAATGTATTTGGCTAAGGTGTATTTAAACTTCCGACTTCAACTGTATATATAATTTATTATTATTTTTTTTTAACCTTTATTTAACTAGGCAAGGCAGTTAAGAACAAATTCTTATTTTCAATGACGGCCTAGGAACAGTGGGTTAACTGCCTGTTCAGGGGCAGAACAACAGATTTTGTACCTTGTCAGCTCGGGGATTTGAACTTGCAACCTTTCGGTTACTAGTCCAATGCTCTAACCACTAGGCTACGCTGCCGCCCCGTCCCATATTATATGCTAATATGGAATTTTTGTTGTCCTTTTTCTGGGTTGCTTGTTTATTTATTAGTGCTTTTCTGATTGGCTGATCCAAGACATACATGTCAGTGACATTTGCATTTGAGCCCAATGGTACCGAGTGGGCTACCCACAGTGGGCTTCTTCCTAGGGCACACAGTATCAGTGCAAACAGTGGAATTAAACTCTATGGGAATATGATTATTGCTGACAATACCCCCAGACCTCACAGAATATAGATTAGGTTATTGAAAATGCCCATGTCCTATGTTGCCTATTATGACAGGGAGGATTGGAGCACTACCAAACCCAGGCAGTCGGTCTCTTAAGCAGTAGCCCCCCAAAAAATAAAAAATATAAATAAATTGCTCAAAAAAAAAAAGTTTGCCTATTTTAAAAGGGATTTGCATCTGACCAGTGTGTGCCTGCCCTGCCTGGTGAATGCTGGTCATTTTACATCCCCGGTAATTGATATACTAGCAGGCTTGAGCGTTTTTTTTTATTTGTTAAAAAATAGGAGCCGACACTTAATCACCAATTAATTCTAGTGAATCGTTTGAGAAGAAAACACTTGTCAAGATGCAGCGGTCTGCAAGGCTGTGCTGTTACCATAGAGACCCAGACAATGAGAGTAGAAGCTGCCTGAACAGGTTCAAGACTTCTGGTGAACTACAGGCCTACAGCACATTCAGAAAGTATTCAGACCCCTTGACTTTTTCTACCTTTTGTTACAGCCTTATTCTAAAATGAATTACATCTCCCTCTCATTCTACACACAATACCTCAGATCTGTGCCTCGAGACAATTCTGTCCTGAGCTCTAAGGACAATTCCTTCAACCTCATGGCTTGGTTTTTGCTATGACATGCACTGTCAACTGTGGGTATATAGACAGGTGTGTGCCTTAAATCATGTCCAATCAATTGAATTTACCACAGGTGCACTCCAATCAAGTTGTAGAAACATCTCAAGGATGATCAATGAAACAGGATGCACCGGAGCTCAATTCCGAGAATCATAGCTACGGGTCTGAATACTTCAGTATACAAGGTCGTTTTTAATTGTCTTTTATAGATTTGATTCAAATCTAAACCTGTTTTCACTTTGTCATTATGGTATTGTGTATTGTATTGTGTGTATATGGATGAGGGAATTGTTTTTATTTAATCCATTTGAGAGTAAGGCTGTAACGTAACAAAATGTAGAAAAGGTCAAAGGGTCTGAATACTTTCCAAATGCACTGTATATCTAGTCAAATGGAGCCGAGGGAGAAAAGCTCCTCTACTTTCAAGCCGACTAAGGCCAAAATCATCTTTCCTGCAGAGTGTAATGTAACCTCCAGCCCAGCTCCATCACAGCTGATAAAAGGCTCCTTGGCTTGTCTGAGAGAAGCATTAATATTCTCAGTGAAATACCGGGGAAGGCTTGGACCCTGGCAGCTAGCTTGGAGGATTTTTCCTACTCCCCTCACTCGAGACCGTTTTTCACAGAGATAAGACACAACAGCCAGGCTCCAGTTACCAAACAAAGGGTGCGTTCCAAATGACAACATATTCCCTATAGAGTGCACTACTTCTGACCAGAGCCCTACACTTTATAGGGAATAGGGTAACATTAGGGACGCGTTCACACTCACTCCTCATCAATGAAAACCCATGTCCGAGAGGGAAGGCCCCCCCTGTCTTTCTTTTCCTTTCTCCCGGCTTCATTGTATCAAACACACACCCGTTTCCCGGGGTGTCCGCTGACTCATTGTCTCACGAAGGCAACACACACACACACACACACAGCTAATTAAGGCTGTCGGAGGAGAGAGACTGAGTCACGGGGGAAACACGCAGAGCTCAGTACAGACTGCCACTGATAAGCTCTTCATCACTCGCACAGGGTCTAGAATCTGATTGGGATTTGTGGCTGCTGGAACAATGTGTAGGGATCCTATAAGGAGATAACTTAGAAGCGCCCCCTCGTCTTGTTTGGTGGCCCCTGACAGAGTTCACACACACTGTTGTTAGCAGCCGAGCTTTATCATTACAACTCCAAGTTTCACCATAAACACTGGTATAACAAGCACGCTGGCGGCCATCTTGGGACTGTGGTTTTAGCAGGAACCGTGGCAATCGAGGGCAACAGTCTCATTTCACCTGCATATTTCCCCCATCCTCCCTGTCAAAAACAGTGGGAGTGGACAGAAATGGAAAATGTTTCTCTCTATCAATCTTGCCGTCATCTACGAGAAAATGAAAATGATACAGTTAGGGGTGTGGGAATAAAAAGAAGCTTAGCAATATGACGGAACAGCTCGCTGCAGTGCGTGTACCGCTCTCCTCAGATATCACACTGGAAACCCCAGAGAATTTTACTCAAGGTCAATCTCTCATTACTCCATCCAGCCAGCACCACTATACACTCCCTCCCTCCCTCTTCCCTTGCTCGCTTTGTATTTCTTCTCAGAGGCGCTCTCTCATCAAATGAGCCCCAGGTATTACATCAATATCCCTTTCAAACATGAGACAAAACCCCATCAACTTTGGCATTCCGACAACTTTTCTTCATATCTGAAAGGTATTGCCGATGACAAAGCCTGTACTTTTATTTCCACCAACACCTAAAAGGGGCTCGTGAAACGTCGCCTTTCATCTTACCGTCTTCGGTACGCATTAAATCATGAACGTTCCATTGTTGTTGTACGACATCAAACTTGTCCTTGTCATTATGAAAAAGTACAAACACAATAACGGTAGTGTGCATGACATCGCAGCAGCCTGGTCCAAATAGCAACATTACCTGCTCTATTTTTTTTGAACCAAAAAACCCACAGCATTTTAAACATTTATTTAGGATATGTCAATCTAGCAAGCCAGGCAACTAAAAACAACTTTCTAGACAATGTCTCGGTTTGTTGCTAGCTTGTTAGCCATCTAGTCAGCTCATATAGTTAACAGAACATATCTGACAACATTGAGTTAAACTGTAGGCTAATGTTTTTTTCACCATAACAGGAAAATGTAACACATTACAAGATACTTATTAACAATTATGGCGATCTGCAAACTTACTGTTGTGAATGTGAAGAATTGAAACGAGTGCATTTCTGTCTGAGGAATTTAGAGCTTGCTGTCAGGGCAGGTTACCATGACAACAATTGCAACAGGGTCAAAGTTGAATGTCTTGCTCAGTTGTGGCTAAGCAATGGCTATAAAAAGCGAATTCCAAGAAGAATGTGTTACAAATTTGGCTGTTTGAAAGAGGGCCATACAAACATTGCCCAATACTTTTTTCAGGCAACATACCGAAAATCCTATGTGAATCAGGTAAACGGGTCAGGGTTTTCCCTTCATCCAAGGACTCCCTCAACGGTAACTCTCTGCTCCGCTGAATGCAAAGCACTGCGGCTGACCTGCTGCCTCCACCTCAAAAACATGAGCAGCCAAATCTCTGACTCAATATAACAACCAGAGAGGGTGGACTTCATTAAAGCCACTGGCCCCCGTATGAGATCCAATGTCTGCCTCTCAAATGGAACCCTGTTCAATATATAGCGCACTCCGGTTTCTAGTCGTGCACTACAATAGGAAATAGGATGCCATTTGGGACGCAGATACAGAGAGGATGGAACAGAGGAAGTGCAGATGGAACAGATACCGGCCCACTCTAATCTCTGGAGAACACTACAGCGCAGAATTAGTATAATGTATTGCTCTTTTCATTTTTTAATTTAGCTAGAATAAACAGGGGCCACCCAGGTCCATTAGCTAACAAATGAAAACAGACAATCCTTGTGAACTTGAAACTCTAAACAATGAACCCGAACGTTCCAAAAAGTAAGGTCTCTCCACTTGTGTATTATGCATGCTTATAGAGTGAACACTACTTTGGTTACACTCTCCCACACCGGTATCAAGGACACGGACATGAACTAACCAATAAGCACGGCCGAAAAGTCTGTCAAACCCAAGTCCTCAGAAACTGCTGCTCAACTTCCTCACGAGCAGGGTATTGTGGTTGTTGTAGTCTTACCTGTTGTGGTGGTGGTGGTGGGCGTGGCTGCATGTAGGGGGGCTGTGTGGGGGCGGTGGGCTGTTGCTGGGGAGGGCTGAAGTACGGGGATTGGCCCTGCGGCTGGCAGTACCCACCCTGCTGCCCCTGATGCTGCTGTCCATACTGGGCTACCATCTGCTGAGAGACACAGTAAAGGGAGACCTCAAGTCAGGTATCATAGAAATACTCCTTAAAACATCTCACTGTCAATGTCCACAACTCTGCGAGTCGTTATCGACCAATGGCCTTTAGTTCACTATCACTAAGCCATCTTATCAGCGGTCAATAAAGAACACCAATCCCAATTCATATCAGAACTGAATTTGATTAACTACACTCACAATCACCTTGGTGAAGTAGGCCTATAGCCTTAAAGATCTGCACTCAGTCCCAAGTACGCTAACTATGTTCTTCACCTTGAGTCTGGGGTTGACTAATAGCACTGTGAGAAGTGACGAGCAGGAACTCAGGTTTTTCTTTTTTTCCAGCCTTGGGACATTACTGTTGTGTTGACGTCGATAATACACACAGCAGCTGCATCCCAAATGGCACTGTATTCCCTATAGTGCACTACTTTTAAACCAGGGCCCAAAAGTAGTGCATTATAAAAGGGAATAGGGTGTCATTTGGGACGCAGCCACAGGCTCTCCCTCCTTCCTTTCACTGCGTCTTATGTAAGACGTTTTGGGGAACAGCTGTTATCGGCTCATCCCTCTCTCTGCCTCATCTGGAGTCACTTACATTAGGCAGCAATGTGTCAAAGTCTTTATTATTTAAAAATAAAAAATAAGCCTAAACCATCAGCGGTGAAAATGAGAACGCGGTTTTTGATCAATGTACAGAACAGCAAGAGAGATATCTATTCTAGAGTATACCATCTCGAAAAAAAGTTTAAAAAAATAAATCATAACATTTCTGCTAGAGGCGGAATTCAAGCTTGAAAGACGTTTATTTTAATTTCTGTGTAGGTGATAAAATGATTCAATGCAAAAGCCGAGCACAACACTAGCCTTGTCAATATATGAAATATCACAAATCTAGGAAACCTGAGAGGAATGTGTGTCTATGTCCTAAATTGCACCCTATACCTTATTGTATACTACTTTTGACCAGAGTTGTATGGGTCCTGGTCAAAAGTAGCACCCTATAAAAGGGATAAGGTGCCATTTGGGGCACACATAAGAGCAATCAATGAAATATAGCTGGGTTATTTCCATTTCCTGACCTTAAAAGGCAATTCCTCATTCATCATCTCCAGCATCATAGCAGTGTCTACATATGTGACAACGGCGCACAACAGTGGTTGAAAAGGGTCTTAAATCCTACTCTTGTGACAACTTTTTAGCCAGAGGGAGGGAATTTTCTTGCTCCCTACGTCACCATCAATCTCAGTATTTGAAAATCATTGTTTTTAAATATCATCGGGTATGACTTTGTTTACTACAAAATATAGAAATATGTCACGGTCACATATGTAGACACTGGTATTGTGCTGGAGATAATGAATGCGGTTATAAAGTGATGGAATTGCACTTTAAGTTCCACACCATGTAGATATCATTTTCTTCTGTTAAAAAAAAAACAGCATTTCACTAGCTCAGATCGATAAGAGGCCTCATACTCCCAGATATATAGCTCGAAAACGACTCGCAGAGGTGTGGACATTGACAGTGAGATGTTTTACTATTCAGCAGGGCCCATGGTAAAAATAAGTACCCTATATAAGGAATAGGGTGCCATTTGGGACACAGGCCCAGAAACATGGTTATTTGACTGCATCGACAGGGAGGACACCGACAAGGAGGCCCATATAAAATAAATGTATTGTAGTGCAGCAATGAGCGGTCTTACAATCCAATAGCTGTATGCAATGCTCATTGCCCAACCAGCCAGGAGCTCCTTAAGCTCTGAGGGCGGCGAGGCTGTTTTTCCACACATGAGCTCATCACTCTGGAACCGAGACACTGATATCTGGGAGCCTAACTCAACCTCCCCTAGCTCGCTGCCGCTCTCCATGCCTCGCTCTCCTCTCCGAGCTGGGAAACCTTTCTTTTTAACAGAGGGCATCACAATCTGTTTTCCCCACGATTGCAAAAATGGTTGTGCATTGACTGCATGTTAGAATGCGTATTTCCCTCCCTGTGCCACTCGTAATGTAAATGTGCCTCGAGAGTAATATTTATCTTGCATAGAACACACAAGGTAAATAGATTATCTATTCTATTATGGGGTTGTCAGATTTTTTTATTCATTACTCATTTTGTTTGCAGATGAAAAGTTCATATGGGCTGTTCTAGCATCTTCAAAGTGCGCCTCAGGAGATATTTTAAACCCATAAAAGCCCGGGAGGGGGGGGATTTCTACTAAGCTATATGGAATTGTTTAAAGGTCATACCAAGGATCATTTTACTATTTGATTTTTAAGACCCCCCAAAACAAAAAGATGAAAAATTGTATTTGGCCTTACTGCCATTAGCCCATACAAACACATTGAATAACAGATAGTCCCCCCCCCCAAAAAAAAACTAAGGAGGTTATTCTGTCCTATATCTAAGAGAAAGATCAGGAAACATTTATTTTTGAACCCCTTATTTTTGGTATTAAACCATCTCCATATGTTCTGAACTTCCATACATTTTTTTGAACCGGGACCGGGGGACATTCAGACGAGTCACGGCCTGTGGGCGTCCTAGAGCAAAACAACCGACATGTACAGTACATGTTCGTGAGAGTCTCACCTTAATATAGAGATGTCATATTAGTGTGTAGCCCAAACTGTTGGGACGCTACAGACAGAGGTTGGCAGATCAGACGAGTCCTGAGACGCTTGTAGGTGTCCTAAAGCAAAACGGAGAACACCATCGTGTTTGTGAGAGTCTTCTCTTTCCATAGACAACGCTACAGACAACGTTGTGAAAAGACAGATTTTAGGGATGTCTCATGGTCTGACAAACATCTAGCTCTTGTCACCGTAGACGTGGAAGTGCGACATCGGCGGACGATTTAGATGCATCCAAGGTTTTAATTATTATTTTTTTTAATTAAAAACTGGTCTAGCCTAAACAGAATTTTTAACTGGGATTTTTTTTTAAGAAGCCCATGTGATTTCCGCTAGGACGCGGACATCGACTCGTGGTTTAAATTCTAAAAGACTGCAGCTGATTAGCCAATATGTATAAACATGGAGGAGGCATGGCTTCATCCTGCTATCACTTCAGTAGGCTTAGACCTAAAAAAAAAAAAATTTAAATCAGGTGCTGCTGCCAGTGCCACAGTCTCTCAATGCGGCTCATTTACTAAGAACAGACTGACAGCTACCAACAAACAAAACACAGGATAGGCACTAGGAAGACCTTTGCTTAAATTAAGTGTTGGTCACTGAGACATTACAATACCAAACCATACACAGGGTAATGTAAGTCTCAAAGACATCTTAGCTAAAGTGTGTATGATCTATAATCAAATCAGCATGGCCATCAAGAGTTTTGGCAGATGCAGCATGCTTCATCCTCAGGTTTTTAACGGTCTGAAACGCCTTCAGACCCCCCACAAAGAGCAAGGACTGATGACACCAGGTCTCAGTCCCATATGGCACATATTTTTTTTACCAGGCCCTATAGGGTACTGGTCAAAACAGTAGTTCACAATAAGGAAATAGGGTACCATTTAGGACAGACCAAAGACTGCAGGATGTGAGGGAAGACACACATTGAATAGGAAAGCCAGCCTGCATAATCGACAGAGGAAAATCAATTCCTAATTATCTTGAAATATTAAGGTTGATCTCCGAATGGCATCTCTAATATGGTCGTGTCTGCTCTGTTGCATCTCTTCTCTCCGTGGCGGCCATCCCCCCCGTTTGGCCACTTGTTCTACGGGAGCGGGGAACATAATCGTTATAAAACAGCACAGCAGGGTACCGGTGGTATCTGACCAGTTGAAACATCCAATTTCAGGCGGGATCCGTGAGGTAATAAAGAAGGTGTCTCAGGGCCATCTGGGGCCCGGTGCAGATAAAAGTCATTACATGCTCCATCCCTCTTGGAGATGGAAAAGCAAGCAGAGCTGACAACACTGACAGAGTCTTCAGTGCAAACAGGAAAATTCTGCCGATTTCTAACAATGTAATGGATCGTTTTCTACTATCGTTGTGATGGCGGTTCTATGGGCAAAGTAATTGTTGTAATTTTCAAAGCTGGTGTTTTGAATATTTACTTTTGGGTAATTTAGCAGATACAGACTTAGTCGCACTGGATAAGTGTATGAATATGGTATATGATAGAGAAAATGGTTGTATTCTCTCATCTTCCTTACAGTAGCCAGCTGACAGCGAACTTATCCTTGTAAAATGACTCCCTGGTCTGTTAACTCCGGCTTGTAAAAGGGGAGGTTAGCTCAAATTGAGTGACTTTTTGATCGGTTCTCATATGCACGCCAATTGCACGCGCAACGCCCCCCACACTCCCTCGTCAATTTGCTACGCCCTCACTGGAGTTAAACAAGCCAAGCCAAAGGCTAGCTAACTAAAACAGTGAAGAGAAAAACTGACAGAGTTTTCTAAAAAAGGAGATAGTAACAATCAATTTGTGCGAAGGCAGGATGTATTGGCGGTCTTTGAGGGAAAGCCTCATTTACCAGCTTGCTACCTAGTTCTAATCTTCAAGGAGATAGGAAAACAGCCTCCACTTCTGACAATCATGTCTGTGCTAAAAGCTGTGGCGGACAGATGACCAAATCCGAGAGGCAACAGTCCTGGGTCTCAGAGTGGCGATTGTGGAAGAAGACAAGAATGCTATATGGGAGGGTATATGCGGCCACTGGTTGGGGAAGACCGCAAGAGCTGTGTTTGCCTCAGTCCTATACAGCGCAAAAAAAAATGGATGAAGTCCATAAGACCGAAAATGTCCATACGACCGAAAAAAATGGTACGTACAATGACCTAGAACTGTACTTCGACGGTATAGAACGGCACTGCGGGGGATACATGTCACGTCCAAATGGAAATTATAGATGTCACACATGAATGATTGACATGTTTTGTATTTGCACAAACATAATGAGTAAATCAATGGTTGTTTGCATGACAGGCCTAAAAACAAAGTGATAAAACTGTATCATCAACGACTGGGTGATAGGCAGCATAAGGGCTGAATGAGGCACTACAGAAAGTACACTGAACAATAACATCAACGCAACATCTAAAGTGTTGGTCCCATGTTTCACGAGCTGAAGTAAAAGATACCAGAACTATTCCATAAGCACAATAAAACTCATATTTTGTGAAAAACAAAACAGTTTTACATCCCTGTTAGTGAGCATTTCTCCTTTGCCAAGATAATCCAGCCGCTTGACAGGTGTGGCATAAAGAAGCTGACTAAACAGCATGATCATTACACAGGTGCACTTAGTGCTGGGGAAAATAAAAGGCCGCTAAAATGTGCAGTTTTGTAACAACACAATGAAACAGATCTCAAGTTGAGCAAATGTGCAATTGGCATGCAAGAATGTCCACCAGAACTGTTGCCAGAGGATTTCATTGCGCTACCATAAGCTGCCTCCAAAGTCCAAACGGTCTCAAAAATCACAGACCACGTGTACCTGCGCCAGCCCAGGACCTCTACATACGGCCTCTTCACTTGCAGGATTGTCTGAGACCAGTCACCCGGACAGCTGATGAAACTGTTTTGTTACGTTACAGCTGTATTCTAAAATGGTTTAAATGCCCCCAATCTACACACAATATCCCATAATGACAAAACAAAAACATGTTTTGACATTTTTACAAATTTATTATTAAAAAAAAACTGAAATACCACATTTACATAAGTAAGTGTAAGCCATAAGTAGGTCATCCCTGCGTTGTCTTGGCTGTTTACTTAGGGTCATTGTCCTGTTGGAAGGTGACCCTTTGCCCCAGTCTGAGGTCCCGAATGCTCTGGAGCAGGTTTTCATCAAGGATCAGCAGAACAGAGAATCTTGTTTCTCAGGGTCAGAGTCCTTTAGGTGCCTTTTGGCCAACTCAAAGCAGTCTGCCATGTGCCTTCTACTGAGGAGTGGCTTCCGTCTGGCCACTACAATAAAGGCCTGATTGGTGGAGTGCTGCAGAGATGAGAGAACTTTCCAGAAGGTCAACCATCTCACCAGAGGAATTCTGGAGCTTTGTCAGAGTGACCATCAGGTGACCAAGGCCCTTCTCCCCCGATTGTTGAGTTTGGCTGGGTGGCCAGCTCTAGGAAGAGTCTTGGTGGTTACAAACTTCTTCCATTTAAGAATGGAGGCCACTGCGTTCTTGGGGACCTTCAATGCTGCAGACATTGTTTTTGCATCTTTCCTCAGATCTCGACACAATCCTGTCTCGGAGCTCTACGGACAATTCCTTCGACCTCATGGCTTGGTTTCGTCTCTGATATGCACTGTCAACTGTGGGACCTTACATATACAGGTGTTCGCCTTTCCAAATCATGTCCAATCAATTGAATTTACCACAGGTGGACTCCAATCAAGTTGTAGAAACATCAAGGATGAGCAATGGAAACCAGATGCACCGGAGCTAAATGTATTGTCTCCTAGCAAAGGGTCTGAATACTTATGTCAGTAAGGTATTTGTCTTTTAAAATACATTTGCTAAGATTTTCACTTTGTCATTATGGGGTAGTGTGTCTAGATTGATGAGGATTTTTTATTTAAATCGATTTTAGAATAAGGCTGAAACATAAAATGTGAAAAAGGGGAAGGGGTCTGAATAGTTTCCGAATGCACTGTACATACACAAAGTGAGAAAGAAAGAGCGAGCGTGACTATATAGTCTGGTTTAGGAAGGGAATGTCTATGCAATGTTTTATGGACACAATGTGTTCCTCGAGGACTGCAAGAAGTAGTGGTAGAGGTGGTTAACTAAACAGAAGCCCATTCAGGTGTCTGTGGGGATGCTTGCTCACCTGCCCTTCAGCAGACATCATGACGAGATGCATGAAAGACACCTTCACTCTACATTTTCACACTTCAAAAAGTCATTCCACGTTCGCTTCATGCATTATATTATCCTGCAAAATAGTCAATTTTGCACACTTTTCTTTATCTTTACATTTGTACATGTTGCATTAGATAGACATTCTCTTTTGGTTTGGTTGGTCATACTCGCTGTACTCTGATCTTTTTGGGCCAGACTATGAACTATTATTTTTTTAGGGTACTTCATGCTCATGCATTGCAAAATTAGGGGACAGGGAGGAAACTTGACAGAAGTGAACATGGGTAGTACAGTAGTAGCTAGCTGGAATGCATGGGTGATTCATATCGTTGCCCTACCATGTATACAGAAGACAGCCAATAAAGAAAATGAATAACTTCAGTGGGGTAAGAAATGTCCAGCCTATAATTAGCTAACAAAAAAAACATACATTTGACTAGCTATCCAATTTCAAGTTGATAGCAAGCAAGCTAAAGTTTATTAACTGGCTGGCTGTCTTTGGGCTGAACAAAGCTAGCTAATGTTAGCTGTACTAGCTAATGTTTGTTGCTACTTGATAGCCACAAGAGCATAATGTTTAACAGGTTGCAGTTGCCTAGTGTAAAAGAGTTGTTATAACGTTTACAAAATGTGTGTGAAGATTTTTGCGCCCTAGCCATGATATTAAAAATCGGCAAACAATGTCCGAACTCCAAAAGTTTGTTCTCGCTAGCTAGCTAGCTAGCTACTGTGTGTGCTTGCTTATTCCGGCAGGGCTGGCTGGAAGCGGAAGGGAGATCCTATGTAAAACAATAGATCATGATTCATACAATTAGAAATGGGGATATCCAACCAGTGTAGGGTGTTGCCGAAGTCTGAGGGCACAACCCCTTCATTATCATCGCTTCGTGGTGACACATCAAAGCAACCTTTCCAGACTTTCAAGTCAGGGACGTAGAGAGGCCGGTGTTCGGGAGAGCAAGGTTACTCTTGCTGAGTGAGAGAGGTGCACATTTTGACAGACAGTCCAACAACAAGTCAGAAGGTTTATCTCCCTTTAAGAGAGGGAAAATTATTGTATTTGCTGTCATCGTGGTTTCTGACAACTTCAGTGACAGAGATACTAGCATGGTGGTGAGGACTGATGACAGTAACGGACACCGTAAGACCGTTTGTGATGTCATGTTGTATCACCCCCATCACACGGACTCGGGGAGGGCATGTCTGTGTGCATGCGCTCGTCACGCAAAGTCCTTGCCTTCAGCCAAAGTGGAGGGCATAGTAAGCTATTATCCATTAAAATCAAAATGGGTTTTCATTACAATTTATTCCCATCGCTTGGCGTTGGATCGATAACGGAAGGAATGAAATGGGGGCCATTGTGAAACAGAACAGCAGCTAAGTCCAAGCATTTTACTTCAATCTGCAAAACACTAACAAATAAAGGATGATATAGCATAAACAGTGTGTGTGTGTGTGTGTGTGTGTGTGTGTGTGTGTGTGTGTGTGTGTGTGTAAGTAAGAGAGAGTAGAGTGTGAGAGCTCGCATGGGAGTGTGTGCGCATTGTGTGTACTACACATAAATATTACTGCTGAGACCAAGTCCTTATTAACGGCCATTACACATGCTACGTCGGCAGCCTAGTCCCATGGGAGTGCCACTGCCAGGCCATCTCTGGAGGAGCATTAGAGCCAAACCCAGCAGTCTGGGGGCTAAATATAGCAGCAGGGTCGTCTGACTCCGCACCCAGAATAGACTGACCCAACCCAGCCTGTCCTGGCCCACGCTCTGCAGGCATGCTGCATGTCAACAGCTCCCTCACATTCACTCACAGCCCTGTCCATCTGCACAGGGGCTGTGTCCCAAATAGCACCCTATTCCCTATATAGTGCACAACTATTGACTAGGGCCATAGGAAATATGGTCCCATTTGGGACACACTTACAGATTGGGGTTGAATGGCGGGAACCCGTTTACCGAGATTTACTGCCAAAAACCACTCCCTTTTCCCAGGATGATAATAAGAAATTATTAATATGAAGAGAATAGCGTGAAAATGTAACTGAAAATATGCGACGTCTAAACCTGGCTCCTCTACAGCCTCTGCATGATGACTCATCAACGCTCAGGGTGGGGACAGACAGCCCATCTCAGTACTGAGCGCAGTTCACAATGCATGTAGACCTCTCTCGTCATGGTAACTTTATTTCTTGTGACAGGTAGGCCTACATTTGCGGCAGCATAGTCTATGCTACGGTAATCTAAAAACCGAATGCGCATCTAATTGACCCATCTCCATCTAGCTTTCGGGGGCCAACATAATTATTTTGTTGTAAAGATGCATTTGTTTTTTTATTGCAGCTGTAGAGTTTTAAAACAGCCCATCACTCGAATATAGCAGCTTTAAAATCAGTGTGCGTGTGAGCACGCCGTCTTTCTCTCTCCATCAATTCCATGCAAAATAGATAATCCTGTTCTAGATTAATATATAGCCCTATACACACACAGATATATTCATATATAAAATAGAGAGATATATACATCTATGTCCTAGCCTACCTCTAAGGTAACAAATGCTATCCAGTATTAGCCTTATATTTAGCTAATTAATGATGGATGCATATTATGCATAATAAGCTTCGAACTCATAGCCTCCGTCTCTTGCGCAATATTCACACACACCTGTGCTCCGCTTGCATTGCTCTTAGCTCTTAGAGTCCCATGCATGTCATTAGAATAAGGACATTGAAACTTATTTCATTTAGGGTAAGAGTTGAAAGCGAGGAAGGAATAAAGTAAGAAGAGCGAGAGAAAGAGGTAGGCAGGCTAATAACATTAGGGGAAATATTATGAAAGATATAACCAGTCAAAACTTGACACAACTACTCATTCAAGGGTTTTTTAACATTTTACCATTTTCTTCAGTGTAATAATAGTGAAGACATCAAAAGTATGAAATAACACATTTGGAATCATGTAGTAAGTAAAAAGTGTTATATCAAAATATTTTATATTGGAGATTCTTCAAAGTAGCCACCTTTTGCTTGACAGCCTTGCACACGCTTGACATTTTCTCAACCAGCTTCACCTGGAATGTTTTTCCAACTGTCTTATTTTACAGACCCATGCCTTGTGCCGGTTGTGATGGGACAGCAGGCTGGGGATTGACGAGCCCTCTGCCTTTCAGTGACCGATGTTTCTAGTTAACGCGTAATGTGATAACTACTGCATGCTGGCAGTAGCCCAGTCTGTAGAAGAGTAGCCTACTCTGGGCAGATATTTAGGTAGGGGTAAAATGACGAAATGAAACATACCTGCTGCTGTTGAGGATACTGCATTCCACTCATGCCCACCTGACCCCTCCCGTGCATTCCCATTGGATAGCGGTGAGGAGAAGGCGATCCGTATGGCTGGCCAGGGTAAGAACCGCCCCCACCCTGTTGTTGCTGGGAGTAAGGGTTGTTGCCTATGCCGTAGAGCTGAGAGCGCTTCATGGCCATGGCGTCCATGGGTGGCACCTAACAGAGAGAGAGAGAGAGAGAGGATGAGTTTGAACATGGTAGGGCTTGTGTTATAAACAATTAACAGTTGAAGATATAGCTTGCAAATGTATAATGTCTCTCAAACTGGGCATACACTACACAACTTCTAAAATCTTAACTTCGATGTGCTCACATTTCCCGATTTCCTTGTCCCAAATCTTTCATTACATCCATCCTCAACTCCAGGACGGGGGTGCTCACATTCCCTAGTTAATCCTGCCCTGGTTTCTCAGTTGTCGTAGGAAATAAATGCAGACACAAACAGTGATCTGCTTTATTAGTGTGCAGATTATTATGTGCTAAAATATCACAAAAGGAGACGGGGGTTTTATTGATTTTACCGTTATTTAACTAGGCAAGTCAGTTAAGAACAAATTCTTATTTTCAATGACGGCCTAGCAAGAGTGGGTTAACTGCCTTGTTCAGGGGTAGAACAACAGATTTTTACCTTGCCAGCAGAGGGATTTGATCTTGCAACCTTTCAGTTACTAGTCCAACGCTCTAACCACTAGACTACCTGCTGCCCCGAGGTGCAGAATAAGGAATCATCTTTTTGGTTTCTGTCATGATAGGATGCAAATGTAGTATTGGCGGAGTTCGTTTTGCAAGGCCCGGTGCCCCGTGTGGGTGGAGATTTTGTTTATGGAATGGTCTAAAATGAACAAATGCCACCTATCGGGGGCACCGGGCAATGTAAAAGAAACTCGCCCATTGAAAAGGCAGCCATGTTCTCTCCACAGTGCTACCAATCGGTCTTCCATCACCTTGGTCCACAAGGTGCGTGTTGTTGTTGCTCTTTACCACGTACGCACACACACACAATTTCTTTGGGGGGGTCTGTTAGGACTTACCAAAGAAAAATGATAGCAACATGGTCCAATCCTGGCTATCAATACTCAAATTCCAGTATGAAAGCTTCCCAGTATTGAAGTAGACCTATTCCCCATGTCCTGCAAACTACAAAAGTATATATATTTTTTATATATCTCAATGAAATCAGCGCTCTCCATCACTTCAGCAGAGCCCTATCAACTGGCATGAGGATGGCAGACATGGGTCTAGTGGTTGGTAAAGATATCCAGGCTAATGTGCCGTCAAGTGCTTTGAGAGTCAGGTTATTCTCGAGAGACACGGCAGGCTGTGCCAAAAAAAAAAAAAAAAAAAAAGAGCGCAATTCAAGCAAATCTTTTTATGTCACTGCCAAGTTCAGGCCAATTGAAGCACCACTTACAGAAACTGTGAGCAAATCGAGAAAGCCTGAGAGGCCACTTTAAACGAGCAGTCTAAGTGTCAGCAGTCATGCCTGGGCACCCTGAGTTAACACACACGGGTAAGGTAGACAGCCTATTCTGAAGAAGAAAAAAACCACAAAAAAAAACTCAGAAGGGATTCTCGTCAATGAAAGCATGTGGAGGATGTTGCACTAACATTGTCTTTTGTAAAATTACTGTACATCTGGCAGCGTCCAAATTATATCAATTATTGTTGGGACTTAACAAAAAGACCAAAGCAACCACCAATCAAATTTCCAGTTCCCAGAATCCAGCATGGTAAACACAAATGGCTAACAGTTGAAAAAGAAAAACATCTACTAAATATGATCTAAACATAATCCCAAAGACCCAAACCCTACACTTTTTAGACCAAATACGTACGCAACACTTCTAATGAGGTTGAAAGCAAAAGAAACATGTAACCCACTTCCAAGGGTGCTTCCGGTGTATACGGTGAAAAACACTGCTGCTTCTTTTCGGGACCAAACTCTTCCGAAACGTTTATTTTTTTACTTAAACGTTTTCAAAGTGTAGAACAAAGATCAGCCTGTAAATGGAGGCAGCTGAAGGATGAATCCTGTGAGGGTGAAAGAGTCAATTGACAGACTTGTTGGGGAATGTTTGGCTAGCCTAGCTATAAAATTAGCTGGTTATGTACCTTGAATGGCAATAACAGAAACACTTAACCGCTAAAACATACAGACTCCGGTAGAAATCTACGCAGTGGTGAGAAAAGCATGGAGCCAAAATTATCAAAGAAAGAAAGTGCCAATAGCATGGCATGGCTAATCTCATGGAGATAAGGAGCCTAGCTACAAAGATGGAAAAAAGATTGACAAAATGAAGGTGAGTATTGAAAAAAGACTGAATAGTAAAGTAGACATCTTTGGAGAAAGCCATTCAGCATAATCATACAGCTATGCTGCTGACTCAACTGGAGAATAATAACAAGCAGCTACAAGACCGCATAGCTCTTGAAGTTGGATGTCTGGAGTCCCGTGTCTATCATAGTGGCAGGACTGCCAGCTGATGAAAAAGAGGACCTAACCTCCAAAGTGAACCAGTTGATATCGGTTGACCTAGGCTGCAAAACAGGTGATTGCAGTTGAGAGGATGAGGGAGAGGGGTAAAGGTTTCCGGGGTTGCGAAGGTGGAGTGTCTGTCCGTGGAGGAGAAAGTAGCTCTTGTGGGAAAAACAGAAGCTTGCGAGGCCATCCTGATCATGACAAAGTCTTCCTTCAATCGGCCAAGTCCCACACCGATCGCCTTATAGAACTGCTTGTTCTCCCCACTGTTTGTGGGGATCTTAACAAATTGGGAGGTTAGATGACTATATCAATTATATTGATGATGTTACATGGCCTGTTGCTTTGGATTACTTTGTTAATCATCATGGGGAAACCCTATTAGAATTCCATCGGGACTAACATGTAAGCGATAACTTTACATCCATACAGTATCTGTAAAAGGAAAAGCTGTGATGGACTTCATAGTTGCCGTCCACGACTGTCTAGAAACTTGTTTGGCGATGGTTAAAGGATGCAGATGTTTTGACTTAAACTGAGAGGACAAAGTAGACTTCCTGATTACTCTTTCTGGTTGGCCACAAACTTTCTCAGCCAGGTATTAATTACTGTGCATCATTCGGAGCAAACCATACAGGCTTAAATGTAATTAAAGAAAAGTGCCAAATGACTTTCTATTAGAGGTCGACCGATTAATCGGAGTGGTCGATTAATTTGGGCCGATTTCAAGTTTTCATAACAATCGGAAATCGGTTTTGCCTATTTTTTTAACACCTTTATTTAATCTTTATTTAACTAGGCAAGTCAGTTACATTTACATTTAAGTCATTTAGCAGACGCTCTTATCCAGAGCGACTTACAAATTGGTGCATTCACCTTATGACATCCAGTGGAAAGAACACATTCTTATTTTCAATGACTGCCTAGGAACGGTGGGTTAACTGCCTCGTTCAGGGGTAGAACGACAGATTTTTACCTTGTCAGCGCAGGGATTCAATCTTGCAACCTTACGGTTAACTAGTCCATCCCGAGATTAGGCTCGTGTAATGATGTGATGATGTGATGTGAAATGGCTAGCTAGTTAGCGGGGTGTGCGCTAATAGCGTTTCAAACATCACTCGCTCTGAGACTTGGAGTAGTTGTTCCCCTTGCTCTGCATGGGTAACGCTGCTGTGAGGGTGGCTGTTGTCGTTGTGTTCCTGGTTCGAGCCCAGGTAGGAGTGAGGAGAGGTACAGAATCTATACTGTTACACTGGCAATAGTAAAGTGCCTATAAGAACATCCAATAGTCAAAGATATATGAAGTACAAATGGTATAGAGAGAAATAGTCCTATAATTCCTATAATAACAGCCTAAAACTTCTTTACTGGGAATATTGAAGACTCATGTTAAAAGGAACCACCAGCGTTCATATGTTCTCATGTTCTGAGCAAGGAACTTAAACATTAGCTTTCTTACATGGCACATATTGCACTTTTACTTTCTTCTCCAACACTTTGTTTTTGCATTATTTAAACCAAATTGAACATGTTTCATTATTTATTTGAGGCTAAATTGATTTTATTGATGTATTAAGTTAAAATAAGTGTTCATTCAGTATTGTTGTAATTGTCATTATTACAAATAAAAAATGTATTTAAAAATCGGCCGATTAATCGGTATCAGCTTTTTTTTATTTTATCCTCCAATAAATCGGTATCGGCGTTGAAAAATCTTCTATTTTTTTAATTTATTATTATTCTTTTTTTTGTATTACAATTTTTTTTATTTTATTATTATTTTTTTAATCGGTCGACCTCTACTTTCTATGTTCTGAAATGGCATGTAGAGCTCTGGTGAAACTCATCGAAACCCTGCAAAGATTCCAAGAAACAACATTTTGATGTGTGGTATGAAAAATTGTGATATTATATACTCTGAAATGCAGGAAAAAAATGAAATTAAAGAACAGACCCAAGTCCAGGAAAGATTACAAGCCTTATTGGAATGACTAGTTAAGGGATCTATGGTCAGTAAAATGCTGACCACACCGCTTGCATCGCACGCGTGAGCGTTGCAAAATAAAAGTACACATACATGCTATTCAATCATTGCACTCACACCGCTCGCCTCGTGCATAGACTGTCGCTAAAATAGAACATGGTTCTATTTGTGACGTTTGACGGCCTGCAAGTCCGGTCTCTCCCATCTCCTCATTGGTTTTTGAGGAGCATATACCCATGTGGGTGATTGAAAGATAAACTGAGGTCCACACTCCAGTCGGAGGTGGTAATGCACCTTAATGTTGGTTGCCAACCGCCATATGAAGGCCAACGAAGAAGCCTGAAGGAGGAGAGATTACTAGAAACAAACTAACCCTTTTAACTGTGGATTAATTGTCAGAGTAGATGACCTTGTGCATTTCAGGTAAAATAATAACCAAATGTTTAAATCCCAGGACAAATTAGCTAACAACGGCAAGCTCGCTAGCTAAATTGCCATCAATGTTTAATGCTTTTCAACCTGTCACCAAATTAATATAGTTGGTTCAGAGTTTGTTTTGATATTTCAACCTGCGTGTCCTGATTGCGTCTGGGGTGGGTGGACAAAAATCAATATGCGGGCGTAGGCACGCGAGCGGTCTGGTCAGCATGTCGTACACAAAGCTGAATACATATTTTTACAGTGTAAAGATAGAAATACAAGAGAACATTTTAGGAAGGAATTTAAGAAAAACCAGCATGTTTGATTAAAGACTGTGCCTATTCAAACTGAGATATCAGTAAGGGCAGTTATTACACCTTGAAGAGATTTATTTTCTACCTTTATTCAGTTAAGAACAAATTCTTATTTTCAATGACGGCCTAGGAACAGTGGGTTAACTGCCTTGTTCAGGGGCAGAACGACAGATTTTGTTTTACCTTGTCGGCTTGGGGATTCGATCTTGCAACCTTCACTTACTAGTCAAACGCTCTTACCTGCCGCCACAGTTACAGGAATCCTCAACAGTTTGAGACAAATAAGTTAGGACCAAAACGACGTGAAAAAATTCCAATGAAAGTCAGGGAAGAGCAGGGGGGTTGAACTCTGATATTACACAGGTACTTAAGGACTGGGAGAAGTGGTTAGATAGTTTGTTCTTAGGTAACAAAAATGTGGCATATTTTGAGGAAGAACTGTATTAAGACATATGTTCCCTGAGAACTAAAATGCAATGTTAAAACCCTCTGATCAACACCGAGGTGGAAATAATACACAATTGTCATACTTGAGTAAAAATAAAGATATCTTAATATAAAATAACAAGTAAAAGTCCAAAAGGTATCAGATTTGAAATGCACTTAAGTGGTCGAGGGGGAAAGTAGAATTCCTTAAATTAATTCCATTTAACAAACCGGACAGCACAATTTCCTTTTTTTATTACTTTTGACAGCCAAGGGCACACTCCAACACAATTTACAAAGGAAGCGTTTATGTTTAGTGAGTCCACCAGATCAGAGGCAGTAGAGATGACCAGGGACGTTCTCTTGATAAGTGTGTGAACTGGACCTTTTTCCATATACTGCTAAGCATTCAAATTGTAATCAGAACTTTTGATTGTCATGTACGGAGTAAAAAGTACATCATTTTCTTTAGGAACGTAGTGAAGTACTAGTAAAGTAAAGTACAAAAACCCACAAAAATGACTTAAGTAGTACTTCACACCACTGAACACACAGTGGATTCGGAAAGTATTCAGACCCCTAGACTTTTTCCACATTGTTACGTTACAGCCTTATTCTAAAATGGATTTAAAAATAAAATCATAATCCTCAGCAATCTACACACAACACACTATAATGACAAAGCAAAAACTTTCACAAATGTATTAATAGAAATGCCTTTACAAAAGTTCAGACCCTTTGCCATGACACTCAAAACTGAGCACAGGCTTATCCTGTTTCCATTGATCATCCTTGAGAAGTTTCTACATCTTGGAGTCCATCTGCGGTAAATTAGCATTGATTGGACATGATTTGGAAAGGCACACACCTGTCTATGTAAGGTGCCACAGTTGACAGTGCATGACAACCCAAGCCATGAGCTCAAAGGAAATGTCCGTTAAGCGTTCGGAGACAGGATTGTGTCGAGGCACAGATCTGGGAAAGGGTGCAAAAAACATTCTGCAGCATTGAAGGTCCCCAAGACCACAGTGGCCTCAATCAATCAATGGAAGAAGTTTGGAACCACTAAGACTCTTCCTAGAGCTGAACGCCCAGCCAAACTGAGCTATCGGGGGAGAAGGGCCTTGGTCATAGAGGTGACCAAGAACATGACGGTCACTGTGACAGAGCTCTAGAGTTCCTCTGTGGAGATGGGAGAAACTTCTAGAAGGACAACCATCTCTGCAGCACTCCTGGCCAGATGGAAGCCACTCCTCAGAAAAGGTCCATGACAGCCCGTTTGAAGCTTGCCAAAAATCATCTAAAGAATCTCATACCATGAGAAACAAGATTCTCTGGTCTGATGAAGCCAAGATTGAACTATTGCCTGAACGCCAAGCATCACATCTGGAGGAAACCTGGCACCATCCCTACAGGGAAGCGTGGTGGTGGCAGCATCATGCTGTGGGGAAGTTTTTCAGCAGCAGAGACTGGGAGGCTAGTCAAGATCGAGGCAAAAGATGAACGGAGCAAAGAACAGAGATATCCTTGATGAAAACCTGCTCCAGAGCTCTCAGGTTTACCTTCCACCGGAACAACGACCCTAAGCACAGAGCCAAGACAATGCAGGAGTGGCTTCGGGACAACTCTCTGAATGTCCTCATGTGGCCCAGCCAGAGCCCAGACTTGAACCTGATCGAACATCTCTGGAGAGACCTGAAAGTAGCTGTGCAGCAAAGCTCTCCATCCAACCCGACAGCGCTTGAGAGGATCTTCAGAGAAGAACGGAAGAAACTCCCCAAATACAGGTGTGCCAAGCTTGTAGCATCATACCCATGAAGTCTCAATGCTGTGAAGTACTAAGTACTTAGGTAAATGTGATATTTCCATTTTTCAAAAAAATATATATTTGAATGTTTTTGCTTTTTATTATGGGGTATTATGTCAATTGATGAGGTGAAGAAACAAAACTATTGAATACATTTTAGAATAAGGCTGTAACGTAAGAAAATGTGGAAAAAGTAATGTTGTCTGAAAACTTTGACGGCACTGTGTGTAACCCATACTTAAAGGAGCTTTTCTGTGGCAGAAGTTAAGGTGATTGACGCTGCAAAAAAATGGGAACGTGTTTGACATTGATGAACTGCCTAATTATGTTTTAAAATCCACATTTGTTTTGAGTACAGTACACTGCCATCCATAAGTCTATAGTTAATTCCATTCTTAAATCTTAAATTCAATTCAAAACAATGTGACCGAATTATAGAGGCAAACGTTTATGAAGTATAGTCTATAAAATGATATTCATCCATCCTCAACAATAGGCTAATTACCTTTTGAGAATCAAAACATTCTAGTGGAAGAACAAAATGGTTTTGGTAAATCCAGAGCCTCTATAGATCATATCTTCTCCGTCTGTACAATAATCAGACAGATTACACAAAGCCTACTTTTGCATGTTTCAGTAATCTTTTAGCCTATAGTTTGTTAAAGACAGGGGTTGATGGGAAATTGTATCATGCAATCCAGTCTCTTTACGAAGTACCAATTGCTTGTGTGCGTGTTAATGAATATCGTACAGATTGATTTCCCACACCCTCAGGTGTAAAACAAGGAGACGCCTTATCACTGACTTTGTTCGCTATGTTTATAAATTGTCAAAATAACCCCGTGAGGTGAGACTTTGGAATAGATTTTTGGATATGCCAACTGCCAGAATAGCTAGTAGGTAGGTAGAATGTGTCTGACTTTAAGGTGGAAAGACTATTTTTTTTATATATATATATATATTGTTTTAATATATTTGTTTTACTTTTTACCAAGAAATGGCTGCGTTTTAATTTTAGTATGTGTTCAGGAAGTGGAAATGTATCTAATAAGCTATAAGAAGTTCATTAATGGATATTTATATTTTGTGTTTTAAGTTATCATTTCAGATTCATTGATTAGTGTTGGGCCAGTAACTGCAAGGTTGCAAGATCGAATCCCGAGCTGACAAGGTAAAAAAAAAAATCTGTTGTTCTGCCCCTGAACAAGGCAGTTAACCCACTGTTCCTAGGCTGTCATTGTAAATAAGAATGTCTTAACTGACCTGCCTAGTTAAATGAAGTTTATCAATGGGATCTATCCATAGGGGGAGCCTGGGCAACTGAAATGTCTGACCTTTTTCAACTGTGACTGAACATCTGTACAAAAAATAAATTAAGGGAGACATTGATATTATCAGAAAACAACTTGATGCAATATACCCAAATTGAGAACGTTGTGTTTGATTAAGGGTGAATTCATGTGTGTGTGAGATATATTATGTATAACCTACCTAAAAGCAAGACATAGCTTTGTGCACAGGTAAGATCAGGGATATTACCTCTGCATATTGAAACAGGTCGGTTTTGGGACGAAATGGAAAAGACCTCGTATTGTGACCTCAAAGAAATAGAGAAAGAAGCTAATTTTATCCTCTATTGGCCTATCTACCATGGCATATGCTTGCTCTTAATCCAGAAAGCACACCAGATATACCCTGGCATCTGTATATTTTATGTATGGTTGTTATGTACGTAAGCACAGTACCATTCAAAAATTGACACACCAACTCAATGTTTTTCCTTTATTTTACATGGTAGAATAATAGTGAAGACCATCAACTCTGAAATAACATATGGAACCATGTAGTAACCAAAAAAAAAAGTGTTAAATAAATCAAAATATATTTTATGAGATTCTTCAAAGTAGCCACCCTTTGCCTTGAGAGCATTGCACACTCTTGGCTTTCTCTCAACCAGCTTCGTGAGGTAGTCACCTGGAATGCACTTCAATTAACAGGGGTGCCTTGATAAAAGTACATTTGTGGAATTTCTTTACTGTGACAAGGAATGGGTGGTATACAAAAGACAGCCCTATTTGGTAAAAGACCAAGTCCCTATTATGGCAGGAATAGCTCAAACAAGCAAAGAGAAACAGTCCATTACTGTAAGAAACGTTTCTTTGAAAGTTTCTTCAAGTGCAGTCGCAAAAACCATCAAGCACTATGATGAAACTGGCTCTCATGAGGACCGTCACAGGAAAGAAAGACCCAGTGTTACCTCTGCTGCAGAGGATAAGTTCATTAGAGTTAACAGCCTTTGATTGCAGCCCAAATAAATCAAATCATTTTTTATGTGTCACATGGCCGAATACAAGCCCTTAACAATCAATGCCGTTTTAAGAGAAAAAAAATTGAACAAATAATTAAGGCGCAACAATAAAATAAACAGTAGCGAGGCTATGTACAGGAGGTTCCGGTACAGTGTCAATGTGCGGGGGCACCGGTTAGTCAAGGTAATATGCACTCGTATGTAGAGATAAAGTGACTATGCATGGATAATAAACAGTAGCAGCAGCATAAAAATGGGGCTGGGGTGGGGACTAGAGGTCGACCGAATATGATTTTTCATTACATTTACATTTACATTTAAGTCATTTAGCAGACGCTCTTATCCAGAGCGACTTACAAATTGAAAGCCGATACAGATTATTGGAGGATCAAAAAAGCCGATACCGATTAATCAGAAAGAAACATATTTTGTAATAATGACAAGTAAATAATGAAACATGTTCAATTTGGTTTAAATAATGCAAAAACAAAGTGTTGGAGATTAAAGTAAAAGTGCAATATGTGCTATGTAAGAAAGCTAACGTTTCAATTCCTTGCTCAGAACATGAGAGCATATGAAAGCTGGTGGTTCCTTTTAACATGAGTCTTCAATATTCCCAGGTAAGAAGTTTTAGGTTGTAGTTGCAGAGCAAGGGAAACAACCACTGCAAGGCTCAGAGCAAGTGACGATTGAAACGCTATTAGCGCGCGCTAACTAGCTGGCCATTTCACTTCGGTTACACCAGCCTAATCTCGGGAGTTGATGGGCTTGAAGTCATGAACAGCGCAATGCTTGACGCACAACGAAGAGCTGCTGGCAAAACGCACGAAGGTGCTATTTGAATTAATGTTTACGCGCCTGCTTCTGCCTACCACCGCTCAGTCAGATACTTAGATACTTGTATGCTTAGTCAGATTATATGCAATGCAGGACACGCTAGATAATATCTAGTAATATCAACCATGTGTAGCTAACTAGTGATTATGATTGTTTTTTTTATAAGAAGTTTAATGCTAGCTAGTAACTTACCTTTGCTTACTGCATTCGCGTAACAGCAGGTCGTTATTACGTTGTAATAGTTAAATGTAAGGCTGCAAGATTGGTTCCTCCGAGCTGACAAGGTGAAAATATGTCGTTCTGCCCCTGAACGAGGCAGTTAAGCAGTTTTATTTTTTACCGCCTGCCATGTGGTAGCAGAGAGAACAGTCTATGACTAGGGTGGCTGGAGTCCTTGGCAATTTTTTTGGACCTTCCGCTGACACCACCTGGTATAGAGTTCCTGGATGGCAGAAAGCTTGGCCCCAGCGATGTACTGGGCCGTACGCACTACCCTCTGCAGTGTCTTGCGGTCGGAGGCCGAGCAGTTGCCATACCAGGCGGTGATGCAACCAGTCAGAATGCCCTCGATGGTGCAGATGCTTCAGAGTTCAAAAGTCACATGAACATCAACTGTTCAGAGGAGACAACATGAATTTGGATTTATTATGGATCCCCATTAGCTGCTGCCAAAGCAGCAGCTACTCTTCCTGGGGTCCAGCAAAATTAAGGTAGTTTATACAATTTTAAAACATTACAATACATTGACAGATTTCACAACACACTGTGTGCCCTCGGGCCTCTACTCCACCATATATCTACATTACTAAATCCATGTGTATGTATAGTGCATATGTTATCGTATGTGTGTGTGTGTGTACATGCATGTGTCTGTGCCTATGTTTGGGTTGCTGCACAGTCCCCGCTGTTCCATAAGGTGTTTTTAAATCAGTTTTTTTTTTTTAATCAAATTTTACCGCTTGTGTCAGTTACTTGATGTGGAATAGAGTTCCATGTAGTACTGTGTGCCAGGCCTTCATGGTCAAATTGCTGCAAAGAAACCACGACTGAAGGACACCAATAAGAAGAGACTTGCTTGAGCCAAGAAACACAAGCAATGGACGTTAGACCAGTGGAAATCTGTCCTTTGGTCTGATGGGTCCAGATTTTTGGTTGCAACTGTCGTGTCTTTGTGAGACACGGAGTAGATGAACAGATGACCCCCGTATGTGTGGTTCCCACCGTGAAGCATGGAGGTTGTGTGATGGTGCTTTACCGATGACACTGCCAGTGACTTATTTAGAATTCAAGGCACACTTAACCAGCATGGCTACCACAACATTCTGCAGCGATAGGCCATCCCATCTGGTTTGCGCTTAATGGGACTATCATTTGTTTTTCAACAGGACAAAACACACCTCCAGAGTAATGTTTTCTTCACCTCAAACCGCAAGCAAAGTCTGTTTTTACATCCATTGAGAATGACAATAGCTCCACAGTGTATTTGAAAAACAACTGTGTGAAAAAGGACAAATGTCATGCTCTGATCCAGTGGAAACGTCATAAAATAGACCTACCCAATTACTTCGTATCCGTTGCGCAAATAGTCTACAGTGATGTCTGTCCTGAACTTACTGGTGTGGGAAACTCAGGGCACAGAATATTTTATAGCGTTGCAAGTTCGCTAGCATGAGCTTCAGGCCAGATCCAAGTTAATAGCCACATGACAATGATTGAGATACAAAAGATGTTATCATAAATTAAACCTTTCCACAAAAATGTGCATATGAAAACCATAACTGGCACGCAGATCGGTAGAAATTGTAAAATAAATTGACATGCCACGTGATAAAGGTCGCTGACTCCTCATGTAGCCTATTACCAATAACTTCAGGAGAGTAACCGCAGAATCTGCAAACACCAGTAGGAGGATGGTCAGGTTGTTTATCTTGATCTCTGGCTCCCTCAAGTAATGTATGTCTTATTTTAAACAATGCGCGTAAAGCATCAGACAAGCTCAATGCATATATAGTTAATTTTATTAAAATACATAACGTGTATCTTCATGGAGAAATACACATTTGAGAATTTTGACCAACCGATTGGTCGAAAGAACAGATGACTTTCGGTTGAATAAGATCATTCTTTGGTCCGGGACAGCCTTAAATTTTAGACAAAGCCTTTTCAAAACAAAACTCCGATAACCAGTGCAATTCTGACAAAACTATGATAAATATGCCAGCAGTGTAAAAAGTGTTTTGAACACCCAATGTCAGGTTTGTCTGACTCCAAAAGGCATGGGACGAACCCTCTCTAAACCCACAATGAAGTGGCCAACACACGGATGTCCAGGCTTGTCATGAATAGAACCATCCTGCACATTATAGGCATTAAATATCTGCATTTAGCAGAGCATCTTGCTATAGACCCATATCCACAAACGGCATCATTGTTGTAAATATACCCAATTGATTTGTCAAAATATACCATAACTCGATTGTTTAATAGCATGGTCAAAGACCAAAGCGAGCATCAAAGCTATTTTGGTGTCTCTCCTCTGTATTTCTTCTGAAGCTCCAAAGTGTGTGTGCTCAAAGCCTGAATGAGAGCGAGGTACTAGAAAAACAGGGCACGTCCTCTTTAATAAGCCTAATTTAAGATTCAATTACAATACCTCTGAAGATCATTAACTTCCAAATTAGACATTTACTGTAGGCTTGTCAGTGACAGAATCTCAATCTGATGGAGACAGCGGGTATGAGCTGGTAAATACACAAAGAAGCGTCTATCTGAAACCTATTTTTTTTACACTGGTGTGAGGTAGAAATTGTATTAGAATTTTTTCCAGAAAGAAAGCATGCCCACATTACAATAAGACAACAATGCTTTGAAACAGATTTTCAGAGCAGGTTGTCACAGGGCAGGCCTGACCAGTGCACGCACGGGTGCGCACATGCTCCTGCTGAGGTAAATAGCTGGCTGATGGTGGGATCAGGCACATGGCTAATCTGCATGTGTGAAGGTCAGGGCTCAACCACTATGGGAGGTGAGACCACATAATGGGCTCCCTGCCAAAAAGCAGGATCACATCACTAGATAAATGAAGCAAGCAGCCAGTGTTAGAGATTTCATTACACAATGTAAACAGAACACAATCCTGAATCCTACCCCACACCATTACTGAAGGGATTAAGAAATTAGGCAAGAACACAGTAGACATCTCTATTTACATCTGCAGTGGAAATACACACATTTGATAGATGGTGAGAACCAGATGCAATATTATGTAAACTAGGCAGTAGCTGTCAAATGTCACTCCAATTCTCAAAACTTCCAAAGTGCCCTCAGATGTGCAAGCTGTATACTTGCCAAATATTGGACAACAGGAGCCTAACGTTACTCCTTAGTACAAGGACCTTACATGTTCTGTTTAAAGTGAGAATTGGCACTGGAAGCCAAAACAGCGAAATACTCTTAAGTTAAAATGTGAATCGAGTCTTAATTGCGGTATTGTTCTAGAAACATAAATCCCTCTACTTTCACAATAATTTCCTAAATGCAAAATACACATACAATACACCGTTTTAACAGAGTTGCAGCCGACAGTATTGTCCACTGGCAACACGTTTGTGGTGTATGTATGCCATTTACACACAGGTGTTCGGGGACTCAGAGACAGCCAATTAGCACATTACGTTTCCTGTAAACAATCGCTATAACATGGAAATATGGCCGTGTGTGAACCTTAACCCTAAAAATGTGTATCAATTTAATGTATTATTCTTTGTCAATATATGAAAGGTCCTTATGCTACCAAAACCGTACCCAAAGGCAATGCGTGTCAATGTCCAGACCACGCGTCACAGCTCTTAATACAGAAGACGCCTTCCTCCAATGACTTACGTAATGGAACTGAAAGTCATGATCAAGAGCTAGCTGGACACCAGCTATTGAAATCTCTCTAACCAATTGATTGCAACATGGGAACATAGCTAGCTACTAGCATAATATATTCTTTAAATGCGTTGGCAACTCTTTATTCACAATATGGGCCAAGGAGCATATCTAGCTAGCCAACGCGAGGCCCTCAAACTAGTGTTACAAAGCTAAATGTCATCAGGCTATGCTATAGCTAGCATATAACAATTTAAAGTGTATAATAAATAGTTCGCTGGATATCAACAAACGAATGCGAGCGTTAGCTAGTAAGAATTGTGCTTGTTCAACATACGTTGATATGCTTTTTGAGATTTGAAATTGATACTTCAATAGCTCAGCAGTTGCACACATTCTGACCTGACTACTAGCTAGATAGAGCCAGCCTTGCTAGCTAGCAAGTCAATGCTAGTTAGAATGGTCCTTGGTTTTTAAGCAAGCGGAACATTAGATGGAAGGGTCGACGATATTTTTTTGTAAGTCCACAAGTTAAATTGCAAATAATGTTTTTTAATTAAATCAGCACGCGAATGTATAAGTCTACTTGGAACTATGTATAGCTAAAGTGGTTTTAAAATGTTGGAGCATAGACTATAGAAACTAGGACGCAAACTAACTGAAACGGATCACTTGGTTGTCCCCAACCGGAAGCCACATTTAATGCCAACTTCAAGCAGCCATAAATAATAAGTTTTCTAACTGCCCATATGGCTGCTGAATTCATAAAATGACAACGTGGATGTTATCTCCGCCTGCATGTGTATATATTATACAGTAGAATGTTAGATACTGTATGTAATGTAGCTACACAAATATACAGCCAGACTCAGAGAAGTCTAGAAGTCCTAGCCGCACTGGCTGACATATTGGCATAACGTTCGCTAACTTGTCTCTCTGACCATAGCTACATTAATTTAGCTAGGGTAACGTTAGTTAACTTCAAAACCGCCTGGAAAGCTTAGTTAGTTTGGCAAATTAGTCAAAAAAAAGTGACGTATGAATGTATAATTTACCTGTGATCTGCCGCTTCCTTGTCCGTTGTTTCCAGGGCTCATGGCAGGGTGATTTCTTTGTTGTCCTCCCCAAACATGTGTAACTGAACCGTATTGGGGGTTTATGTCTTTGGTCAGCCCCATGCTTGATTGTTGTTGTTGAGCAGAGGGATTAGTGTAATCTTGATAGCCACCGCCATAGCCCCGCATCATAGGACTCGGGGATGTCAGTAGCTGGTTTAGAGTTGGGGTAGCCCCCGAAGGATGTTGCTGAGTTTGCCCTGGAAATCTCTGAAACCCTCCAACATTAGCACCACCAGAAGAGGCAGCGGCCATGGCAGCTTTGCTATGATTAGCAGCAGCCGTGTTGCTGCCTAGGCCCATCATGTTGTTCCCCTGCCGAGAGGGACTCATCATCCCATATCCACTATTACCGTAGCCAGGTCGGTAAATCGGGTAGTGGTTGTACGGGTTGTTGTGGTACCCTTCGTGTGAGTTTTGTTGAACTTGATCCATATTCTGTTGTACCGAATGCATTATCCCAGACCCAGGGCTTTGTTGTCCGCCATGTTGATCAAAGCAAGGCCCTCCTTTACCATTTCCATAATAACTATTAAACTCCGAAACCGAGCTGGTACCACTTTGGGACGGGTTGATGTTGTTATTTGTTGGTCCCGAACTGGCATGCTCGTACCTGCTGTCCAACCGGTCTTCCGTTTTGCTCGGTTGGTCGTCCTCATTTTTATTCAGCATTTCCTGTTGCTGATGGCGTTCGACTGTATTCCCTAAAACAACATTCCCTTTTCCTCCATGTTGGCGGTTTCCACTTTCTCCATGTAGCGACTGCTGGTTGTTGTTCTGAATTTGGCGTTGTTGGTGCTGAAGGAATTGGTTAAATGGCTGTTGCTGAGGAGGTGTGTGGTGGAGAGATGGAGTATCTTCACCACCAACATTTTTCACTTTATGACTAACAAACATTCCCGTCTCCATGCTAGAATTTGAAGTCGAAAAAGACGCCGATCTAGAATCTCTACTTTCCTTCTCACGTGGATTCGAATCGTTGTTTGCAGGAGAAGCTCGAGCTCTACTGGTCGGGTTCAGTTCATGGCGTTCTACATTATTCATAGCATGAACGCTAGTCCCATTTCCTACCCCAAGCACAGCTCCACCAACTACTCCAGACTTGCCAGATTTCAAATCTTGACTCAAGCTACTAGCTAAATTCGACCTTTTCTTACCATTTGATGTTGGAGCTGTTGCCACTTGTGCGGCCATGATCAAGTCCACATCTCAGGCATAAAGTCCAGTCGAGCTAGCAAGCTAACTGGCTAATGAAAAAAAGAGGAAGAAAAGCAGAACACAAAAGAAGCCAGACAGCTAACGTTAGCTAACAAGAAAACGACGTTAGCGTACAATGAAAAAGCGCAAGAGTATCGAATATCCGCATAAATACCGTCTGTTAGAGCAAGCTCATGTTATACGTTTTCAGACAGACATGAAACTTTTTTCCTTCAATGTCTAACCCGGATACAGGCAAATGCCTTTTCTATCCGAAGCCCCTAGCCCAGCATGGCATCAGCGAAAACAGCGAGCGTTGAGAATCAAGGGCTCTCGCCAACGATGGTGGATAAAATGAAGATGTCTACTCAAGCAGTTTACCGTTTGAAAAAATGGTCAAGGTTCCTGTCTGTGTAAGTGGGTGTTCCTTCTCTCGAGAGCATGCTTTCCCACGTGAGACCAATGGTGGAGTTCGGTTTGCATGGCCAGGTGTCACGGGTGGGTGGAGATGTGTTGTAAATGACTGGGGTTAAAGTAAGGCAAAATACTTATCAGGGTAAGCCATACTGGTAAAACATCAAATCAAATCCAACTTTGTCACATGCTCTGAATACAACAAGTGTAGACCTTACTGTGAAATGCTTACTTACAAGCCCTTAATCAACAGTGCAGTTCAAGAAGAGTTAAGAAAATATTTACCAAATAAATGAAAGTAAAAAGTAACACAATAAAATAAGGGGGGGGGGCTACGTACAGGGGGTACTGGTACTGAGTCAGTGTGCGGGGGTACAGGTTAGTTTAGTTCATTTGTCCATGTAGGTACGGGTGAAGTGACTATGCATTGATATTAAATAGCGAGTAGCAGCAGTGTACAAAACAAACGGAAGGGGGGTCAATGTAAATCCTCCGGTGGCCATTTAATTAATTGCTCAGCAGTCTTATGGCTTTGGGGTAGAAGCTGTTAAGGAGCCTTTTGGTCATAGACCTGGCACTCCGGTACCGCTTGCTGTGCGGTAGCAGAGAAAACAGTCTATGACTTGGGTGACTGGAGTCTTTGACAATTTTATGGTCTTTCCTCTGACACCGCCTATTATATAGGTCCTGGATGGCAGGAAGCTTGGCCCCAGTGATGTACTGGGCTGTACACACTACCCTCTGTAGCGCCTTACGGTCAGATGCCAAGCAGTTGCCATACCAGGTGGTGATGCAACCAGTGCTCTCGACATGAGCCTTTCACAATAATTAAAACGAAATGTCAAGAAAACTGTAAGCTATTACACCATTATTTAGAATTACCACATGTCAGAGACATGAAAAATGGACTTAAACGGGTGGTATACCAACCTACGAGCCAAAATGCAATGTGCCAATCGCCAAATGTCATTACACTTTTTGGTGTTTGGTTTACAATATGTCTCTTTCCATTCACCACTGTTTAGAGGCTGGAGATATTTTGTGAGTGGATGAATGTGCACGTGTAGTCTAGTAAAGGAGCCCATTTTATGTATTTTATTAAACTATTATTTAACTAGGCGAGTCAGTTAAGAACAAATTCTTATTTACAATGACAGCCTACCAAAAGGCAAGTGATTGTTTGAGAATCTGATGATCTGAACATCATGACTTATTGTGGCATAAACACAACCAAAGGTAATACATACAAGTTAAAGCTACAATATGTAGGCGACCCAACCAAATTCACATAGAAACATATGTTATAGCTCTGTCATTTATTGAAAGCAAGTCTAAGAAGCGGTAGATCTGTTCTATGTAAGGTACTTCCATGCTTCCCTTTCTTAAGTGTCGTTTTTGTGAAACTGAAATGCACAATTTGAATGCCTGAATTGGAAAACAAGGAATGGATCCTAATGTATTTCACACTATCACACCAGGTGGAATTTAAATGTTTACCAAAAAAGTGGCGGGGTAAACGCGTTGAATCCCATATTACCCCTTTAATCATCAGTAGATGTATTCAATTAATTAGAAATATGCCTGTGTTTGAGTATGAGAGGCACAGACCTATCCTATTTTTGTGATGAATTGAGCCATTGTTTTTCCTGCTTTCTTTACAGTTTGTCTGATTGAATTCATTTCATATGTGGGACAGTTGTTGACTGTAACGGTACTCATTCTTCTATATGCTATTATGTTATTAATAAAGTACAAGAATGGAAAGAAAAGGATCAACAGGAAAGGAAACAGGCCATATGAGAACGTCTGTGTGTTTCTACGTAGGCCTAAATGAGAGCGAATATACATGAGCGAATTGTTAGTCTGTGTGCAGATGAGGGATTGACTCACTTGAGGGACTCAGTGGCCTGTTCAAGGGGAATCGACTGGGCCCACCCCCAGCAACGGCAGCAGCAGCCCAGTCAAGTCAAGCAGGGAAAGTGGGTCAGACAGAAAACCCCCAGAAAGCAGTACAGCACAGCTCTCAGTAACACACTGACACCACGCGCCTTGTATTTTTTGTACAACAAAGGAAAAATTCTGCTCTAACGCAGTAATTGTGAGTCAAATACAAGAATATTCCCTTGATAGTGCACTACATTTGGCCAGTGCCCGGTCAAATAAAATAAGATACAATTTTATTTGTCACATACACATGGTTAGCAGATGTTAGTGCGAGTGTAGCGAAATGCTTGTGCTTCTAGTTCCGACAATGCAGTAATAACCAACAAGTAATCTCGCTAACAATTCCAAAACTACTACCTTATAGACACAAGTGTAAGGGGATAAAGAATATGTACATAAAGATATAGTGATGGTACAGAGCGGCATAGGCAAGATACAGTAGATGGTATTGAGTGCAGTATATTTATTATTTTTATTTTATTTTACCAGGCAAGTCAGTTAAGAACAAATTCTTATTTTCAATGACAGCCTAGGAACAGTGGGTTAACTGCCTGTTCAAGGGAAGAAGTGGTCCTTCTGTAGCTCAGTTGGTAGAGCATGGCGCTTGTAACGCCAGGGTAGTGGGTTCGATTCCCGGGACCACCCATACGTAGAATGTATGCACACATGACTGTAAGTCGCTTTGGATAAAAGCGTCTGCTAAATGGCATATATTATTATATTAAGAACAACAGATTTTGTACCTTGTCAGCTCAGGGATTTGAACTTGCAACCTTTCGGTTACTAGTCCAATGCTCTAACCACTAGGCTACCCTGCCACCCCAGGGTATGTAAACAAAGTGGCTAGTGATACATGTATTACATAAGGATGCAGTAGATGATATAGAGTACAGTATATACGTATACATATGAGATGAATAATGTAGGGTATGTAAACATTATATTAGGTAGCATTGTTTAAAGTGGCGAGTGATATATTTTACATCATTTCCCATCAATTCCCATTATTAAAGTGGCTGGAGTTGAGTCAGTGTATTAGCAGCAGCCACTCAATGTTAGTGGTGGCTGTTTAACAGTCTGATGGCCTTGAGATAGAAGCTGTTTTTCAGTCTCTCGGTCCCAGCTTTGCTGCACCTGTACTGACCTCGCCTTCTGGATGATAGCGGGGTGAACAGGCAGTGGCTCGGGTGGTTGCTGTCCTTGATGATCTTTATGGCCTTCCTGTGACATCGGGTGGTGTAGGTGTCCTGGAGGGCAGGTAGTTTGCCCCCGGTGATGCGTTGTGCAGACCTCACTACCCTCTGGAGAGCCTTACGGTTGTGGGCGGAGCAGTTGCCGTACCAGGCGGTGATACAGCCCGACAGGATGCTCTCGATTGTGCATCTGTAGAAGTTTGTGAGTGCTTTTGGTGACAAGCCGAATTTCTTCAGCCTCCTAAGGTTGAAGAGGCGCTGCTGCGCCTTCTTCACGATGCTGTCTGTGTGGGTGGACCAATTCAGTTTGTCTGTGATATGTACGCCGAGGAACATAAAACTTACTACCCTCTCCACTACTGTTCCATCGATGTGGATAGGGGGGTGTTCCCTCTGCTGTTTCCTGAAGTCCACATTCATCTCCTTAGTTTTGTTGACGTTGAGTGTGAGGTTATTTTCCTGACACCACACTCCGAGGGCCCTCACCTCCTCCCTGTAGGCCGTCTCGTCGTTGTTGGTAATCAAGCCTACCACTGTTGTGTCGTTCGCAAACTTGATGATTGAGTTGGAGGCGTGCGTGGCCACGCAGTCGTGGGTGAACAGGGAGTACAGGAGAGGGCTCAGAACGCACCCTTGTGGGGCCCCAGTGTTGAGGATCAGCGGGGTGGAGATGTTGTTGCCTACCCTCACCACCTGGGGGCGGCCCGTCAGGAAGTCCAGTACCCAGTTGCACAGGGCGGGGTCGAGACCCAGGGTCTCGAGCTTGATGACGAGCTTGGAGGGCACTATGGTGTTAAATGCCGAGCTGTAGTCGATGAACAACATTCTCACATAGGTATTCCTCTTGTCCAGATGGGTTAGGGCCGTGTGCAGTGTGATTGAGATTGCATCGTCTGTGGACCTATTTGGGCGGTAAGCAAATTGGAGTGGGTCTAGGGTGTCAGGTAGGGTGGAGGTGATATGGTCCTTGACTAGTCTCTCAAAGCACTTCATGATGACGGAAGTGAGTGCTACGGGGCGGTAGTCGTTTAGCTCAGTTACCTTAGCTTTCTTCAAAAGTAGTGCCCTATATACGTAATAGGGTGCCATTGGGGACGCACACAATGAAAAGAGTCCAATTTAAACACACCTACCTTTAAACACATACAGACACTGGCCAGACCAATGTGTTAAATTTCAGGGTGGAGTAAATAACAGTTTTACAATTGATTTGTTTACTAGGATGGCTTCAGGTTTCTCAACATGCAGTGTATGAGTGACTGTGTTCTCAAATGTGTCTTGAAGACTGACCCCCTCAAGTTAAACTGATCCATTTTGTATTATATGTTACGAATTGAAATTCGTACAATACGTTACGAATTTGCAAAGTGTACAATATGTTACGAATTTGTAAAACGAATATCATGTTACAAAATTCTAATCGTTTTTGCAAACGTTAGTTATGCTAGGAGTTAAGTTTAGGGTTAGGGCAAGGGTTAGCTAAAAGGGTTATGGTTAGCTAACACACTAAGATATTTCAAATTAGCTAACAATTAGTATGTAGTTGCTTATTAACTAAAATTATAAAGTTGTACGTGATGAGATTTGAATACGCAGTCTTTGGGTTGTTAGACGTTTGCGTTATACTCCCTTAAGTAACCATCTGTCTTATGTAACCATACCAAATGTAACATATACTAATTTCAGTGTCCTGGATTTACATGTACTATGTTACGTCTAGTCTATGAGACCAGGCTGTGTATTTTCCATCCAAGTTCATGCCTATTTCACTGGATAAATGTAAGCAACCAAGGGCATCTTCTCAAACCTCTGACAGCAAATACTTTGTGGATGAAGGTAGAGATTAGAGTAAATCACACTTATTGATCTCAAATCGCAATGCATTGCTGACATTATGCGAGTACAGAATATAATTACATAATATAGAATGTTACATTATAGGTCTCTCACTGCATAATTCCACCAACACTATAACACTATGATTCAACAAAATGTTCTGTCAACCTTGTGTTCAATGCTTTGCACATTAGCAATAACAGCTTATAATATGATTGCTTCAAACATCAACAAATCAGTGAAACCTATGGAACAAATCTAATGAGCAACAGCTGAACGGTGACTTTTCATAGTGGAAAGCATAATCATTTCCATTAATGCATAATAAGGCAGGGTCTATGCATGCAATTAGTCCATACATGTATTATGATGTAAGGTTGAAGTACATAGAACAGAAACAGGGATGGAGCCTACTCCACACTAACCATGTAACAAAGGAATTACACCATCTGCATCCCAAACAGCGCCCTATTCCCTATATAGTGCCCTACTTTATGAGCCCTGGTCAAAAGTAGTGCCCTACATAAGAGAATAGACTCAACCCATGACAAATGATACTTTTCACCCATTGTCCATTACAGTCCAGTCTACTGCATAGAGAGCCTATTATAGTGTTAAAGGGGGACTATGTCATAAACCCTCTAAGTTCCATAAGGGGGCCAAAATGGCTCCCATTTTGGTCAGGGAGAATCCAAAACCAGTCTAATTGGAATTAATGGCAGTAGAGGCATTTCCAGCTTTTACTTTTGCAAGAAAATAAAAGTATGACATGATGTATCAGAAATTGTGTATGCTATGAGTGCTATTATATGATACAAGATCAGTACTAGTTGCATTTACAAGTTGTCGAAGTCCTATCATCAACTGATTTCAGCCAGTGTATGGCTTTGGATTGTTTGAATGGAATGTTGGCATATTGGCAGTTAATAAAAAAATTTAAATAATTGGAAACATTCCTCTAAAACTGTTTGGCCAGCTAGCTAACACACACACACACACTGCAGATAAACTCTTCACATTCATTGTTTAACACAATATCTTATCACAGCACTGTCAAATCATGGTTTACCAACTCCTCGACCAACATGGCTGACCTTTGGACCATCATAAGAAGGTTCTAGTATTCTAATTCCTAATTCTATGGTCTACTGTCTGTGAGCATCATCACTTGACTCTTTAACATTGACCCTCTACCCCAAAGGGCGACTTTTCGACCACCCAGACCCCTTTTATCACCCCACTTAAAGCATCCATGTGACAGCTGGCTTTTAATGAACAATTTCCCTGATGTGCCTTAGGTTGGAGCTGGCAGGGACCCAAGCAGTAATTGGTCTCTGGTGTCTGAAATGGCACCCCAATTCTCGACATACAGTAGTGCACTAGAAATGGAACAGGGTGCCATTTGGGATGCAGCCACAATGAGACGAGTGACACTGATTGCGTTTCCCCACATTAAACCTCACCTGACCTTGGCAGAGGTAAATCATTAGTTCCCCGTTGTAATCATCACACGGCCGCAAATTATACTCCTTTGAACCTCCATTTGCATTTAGACGTAGCTCAGGCCACGCCAAAAAGAAAATACACGCTGACAATGTCAGAGAAACTCAGGGACAGTGGTTTGCAAGCCAAAGGGATTGCATGATTGGGGCATAGTTGTACATACAGTACAGATACGCAACCACAGAGCACATATTTTGTGGGCAACTCTTCTAAACAAGTCTACCTTACAACAACACTCTAATTTAAGAATATTCAACCATAGCGAGAGAGAACCATTTGAGTTTACATTACTTGAAATGCAGCCCATAACCGAGAAAAAAAGATAATCAGGGAATTACTTGCATCATTAGTAATTAATTACTTTAGTAATAAGGTGTTCTTTCTTACTGGCAGCTGTCTTACTGAACTAAGGGGTTGCCTAGCAATCACCATGAGACACTGGGTGACATCATTCATGGCTGAATCAATCCAATCTCTTTAATTCAAATGACCAAGCTGACCATGTAGCATTATTTTCATAAATGCGACCTTCAAAATAAGTCAGAAAACGTGAGCCCAGTGGGGGGGGGCGGGATGTATCCGAGTCAGATTAGTAGGGTGAAAACGTAAAATGCTGTGGTCTGCAAAATCATAGCTGAGATTCAATTTTACCACAGGGTGGGCACAATAGGCGTGACTTAATTTCCTCTGAAACACGCCAACCATGCTGTAGTAGACAGTGAAGAACAAAGAACAAAGCAGCCTGAAGTAGAGCACATCATGGCTACAATACTGACGCCAGCAGGTTTAATATAATAAGAATCTCCCTTTGTAGGTTGGAAATAGAACAATTGTGTGTAATAGTATTAGTAATCTACAGCAGGGGCTCCCAACCTTGTTTTTCACAGGGTCTCCTTTTTCACATTTGAAAAATGTCACCCCCCCCCCTTTTAGAATTGTTAATTGAGATACCCTATGTTAAATACACCACCAAAAGCTTGATTTTGTTTCATTTGAGGGATCTAGGATTTTTTGTTTGTTTTTAAGATTATTTCCTACAATTCTCATGACATCTGTTAGGTAGGCTATTTAATAATGATCATAACAATAATAATAATGGAGAAGGAAAGTAAACTCTAGACCGGATTTCCCCAAATGCTATTTAGCTACCAAATTGTTTTATTATAATCCATATGAACCCTTAATTTAATTCGACATATTCTATTTTACAGAAAGTGAATAGATCAAATGATAGCGACAGAGTCACACATTGTATAAGATTACTTCCCAAGCAAAGTCTTGTTTTTTTTACACCTCTACATTAGGTCAGCCCCAGATATCTCCATGTGCTTCGGAGTTGTGTCTTCCTCTGGCATTTTATAGTTTGTTTCTAGCCTAACGCAACTCAGAGTTATAGATCGGTTTATACAATTGCAAATGTGTAAACCCCTAGGTTGGGAAACCCTATTCTAGAGTCATTTAAGATACGTCCCATAGGGCTTTCTTCAGAAGCAGTGCATTATAGGGAATAGGGTACCATTTGGGACGAAACCCTTGGTGTCAGGGACAGCATTCTCACACTAGACACAGAGCCTATGTCCTGACAATTTAGGTCTTTCAATCCATTAGGGATCACCACTAATCATTTAGCCAGCAGATTGGCGAGTCAAGACCTGGGTTAATTTGTCCTGGCACAAAGTGAAATGGGGCTGTGCATTACAAATGGCACCCTATTCTCTTTATAGTGCACTACTTTTAACCAGAGCCCATAAAACTCTGGTCAAAAGTAGCGTACTATGTAGCTGTTCCACAGATGTATACACGTGTCGTGGTTGATTGTGGATGCTTGGCAAGGAAAACAACCCCTCGATGAGACGTCCCCCCCTCTGCTCACCGCTCCTTAGGCTGAGTCTCAAATGGCACTCTGTTCACCATATACAGATGTAGGATCTTAATTTGACCACACTGTTGCTGCGGGAAATGCAAATGTGTAGTGTATTCAAAGTTTTAAAAAGGCTTCTAAAGTTTGTAATTTCCACTTAAAAATGTCAGACTTGATTTGCCCTAACAAACAATGTATCAACCCCTTCAAATATGTCCATTAATTATAATCCACACAATAATTCACATTTCCGGTTGCTGTAAGATTATTTTCCTTCTTGAGAAACTGGCCAAATGAAGATCCAACACCTGTAGTGCACTACTTTCGACCATTGCCCTTTGGGCCCGTGTGAAACATAGTGCACTATAAAGGATATAGGGTGCCATTTGGGGATGTATTAACGCAGACTTATACACACTGTTCTCACGAAGTCTGGGATATGATCTATAGATTCTGTCTGAACACTAGTTTTTAACAGACACATTTTTCTGTGTATTTTTTTACTATGCTAATTCGATTTCCGCAGGGTCACGGATATCGACTGTACGGCTGTAAAGTAGCAGCATGTGTTTACAGAGGAGGGAAGGAGGTTCAAAATCAATGAGCCATCTCAGTAGGTAAATGTGTAAAAAAAAAAAAAAATCACATTTATAATTTGTGGTATTAAATTAGTATAAATACAATAAGGTAAAACATTGTATATAATGGTGCACTTCCACTAACAGATCGGTGGACTATTAGTTTATAAGCAAGAATGTATTTATAAAAAAAACTATTTATTGTGTGTAACAAAAAAATACATATTTTCATAATAAACCATGGAAATTGCCTGTGTCACTTGAGTCCGTCTACTCTTGGACGCAAGCGTATTCGTGTTGTATTAGCGTTTCTCGTCTGAAAGCTGTATAAAACTACTCAACAACCCAAAGGAACATTTCCATTAAACAAACTTTGAATGTTTTGTTAGCTATGTACAACTCACATTTAACATCTGACATTTATGCTTGCATTTCCCCACCCTGCCAGTCATTTAGACATTTTTAATTAGAATTGTTCCACTCTGTTTTCCCTGGACTCCTATTTGCTGTGCCACTTTGTCCTTTATTAGCACAATTGCCCCGGAATGCAGGCCATGTTAACAGAACTAAATGATCAAACCACATTTTCAAAGAGAAAAAGGCTTAGAGGATAGTCTCTCTGGGTGTTTGTGGCCTGGCCACAGGATGTCTGTGATGCCTCTAGTGCAGTAGTGTAGTAGGCAGTTAGTGCAGTATAGTTACAGGATAGTGATGGGTGATGCATCCTTAAAGGGCCTGAGGATGGACCTTTGAATTCCGCAGATGGTTCAGTGTCAGTGGAGGTAGAAACAGCAGGCTCTGTGTCACCAACTAAGAGAGATACAACGCAACAAGAACAGAGCAAATCAAAGTGTATTGGTTGCGTACACGGTTTGTTATCGTGGGTACAGCGAAATGCTCGTCTTACTTAGCTCCTAACAATGCAGCAAAAACATCAAACAAGTACACAAGTAATAATCGAAAGCAAAAAAAAATACAAAATCACAGGACGAATCCAGTTAGCAACCCACATAACACTGTATCAGTAATCCAAGTGCAACCTATGCGTATATACACCAAAAAGATACACAGGAGCAAAAGACCACGTTTTTTTGCCAACCTTACACCAACTTCGAATTTTGGACTGATTAAAAGGAAGCCTGGACAGTGACAGTCGTTCAGTATTGAACCAAAATCATCACCATCACCTGCTATGAAAAAAAGTGTGTGTGTGCCGTGTGCTGCAGTGTGAACAGAACAAGACACCAATTTATGAGGAAATGTGCAGAACAAAATACACCTTGAAATGTACGAAACAGAAACAGAAGAGTTTTCCATTGCGTCAGCTGTGTATACTAAGACCAGATGCTGCAGTGTGGACAGACGGAGGACTTAGTGATTGTCACAGAGAAGGTTGGAGCAGGATGTGGGGTGCCGGAGGGCAACATGGCTGATGAGGGCCTCCAGCTTAGGGAACCTCTGCAGCGTGGTCCAGTAGGCCTGGATGGACAGGCTGTAGAGGCGGGCAGAGAGTCAGCGCCATCATGTTGGCCGAGTGCTTAGCATCCGTCACCAGGCACAGCTCAGAGCGCAGTCGGACCAAACCAGAGACAAACAAAAAGACAGGTCAGTAGTTGAGATGTGCTAGCGTTGCTAAGAATGGAATGGGGTCCTCATCTGGGTACGGTCATGTATTCCACAAAAGAAAAGACGATGGTACCTAATGGGTTTCCATCAGTCAAATACAAAACAAGTAAGAATTTAGCAGAAATATGAACCTTGAGCAGCAGCCACTAACAATGGCTGAAACTAAGTCAGTCTTAATTACACAGCAACGTAATAACATTTCTATGGAGCAACCTAAATGGAAGTGTTCATTAAGGGTGGTGTGAGCTATTTTGATCTTCAATCTTTTCATACACTAAATGTGGCTCAGTTGGGAGAGCATGGTGCATGCACCACCAGGGTTATGGGTTCGATTCCCGGGACAACCCATACGTAAAATGTATACACGCATGACTATAAGTCGCTTTGGATAAAAGTGTCTGCTAAATGGTTGAAATGACATAAATATGGTTGTTAAAGACAAGACTTCGTTAGGTTTGCTGTCATGTTTTTTGTTGTTGATTTTTTTCTCCCCAATTTCATGGTATCCAATTGGTAGTTACAGTCTTGTGCCATCGCTGCAACTCCCGTACGGACTCGGGAGAGGCGAAGGTCGAGAGCCACGCACCCTCCGAAACACGACCCTGCCAAGCCACACTGCTTCTTGATACACTGGTCGCTTAACCCAGAAGTCAGCCGCACCAATTTGTCGGAGGAAACACAGTAAAACTGCAGAACGAAGTCAGCTTGCAGGCATCCGGGCCCGCCACAAGGAGTCGCTAGAGCTCGATGGCACAAGGAAAACCCATCCGGGCAAACCCTCCCCTAATCCAGACGATGCTGGACCAATTGCACCGCCTCATGGGTTTCCCAGTCACGGCCACTTGGGAGGCAATTTTCATGTTTTTTTATAATTAAATGTAATTACCATACCATGCATGTACATTGTGTTGTTCACATAAACATCAAAGAACAATCATATTACTATGATGTCATTCTCTAAATCCCTTTAACAATTTGCATGACAATCCTGAATGTAGCATCTGTTTATCCTTCATTTCACTTCAGATTCCTTGATTACCAACCCAAAACAAATGTTGTAGAATAAAGACGGAAACAAATGGCTTTTGACCATGCAACTACTTATGCCATCAGCAATGATCCCATTTATCTAATTAGAACAAACAACAAATTAGACACCTATTATAGCAAGAGTATAAACACATATCATAGCCAACTTCCTGATTGAATATCTGGCACATCTCATCAGTTATGATCATCATGTTCACCCCTGCTGAGGCATCCCTCAGTGCCTTTCATTTATAATGTCAACACTTTGAGCAGTGATCAGTCACTGTCAGGGGGACTCTGCAGTAGTAGGAAGGACAGGAAGGAAGACCGTCCTAAGCCAGTGCCATTATGACCTACAGTTGAAGTCGGAAGTTTACATACACCTTAGCCAAATACATTTAAACTCAGTTTTTCACTATTCCTGACATTTAATCCTGGTAAACATTCCCTGTCTTAGGTCAGTTAGGATCACCACTTTATTTTAAGAATGTGAAATGTCTGAATAATAGTATAGAGAATTATTTATTTCAGCTTTTATTTCTTTCATCACATTCCCAGTGGGTCAGAAGTTTACATATACTCAATTAGTATTTGGTAGCATTGCCTTTAAATTGTTTAACTTGGGTCAAACGTTTCGGGTAGCCTTCCACAAGCTTCCCACAATGAGTTGGATGAATTTTGTCCCATTCCTCGTGACAGAGCTGGTGTAACTGAATCAGGTTTGTAGGTCTCCTTGCTCGCACATGCTTTTTCAGTTCTGCCCACAAATTTTCTATGGGATTGTGGTCAGGGCTTGGTGATGGCAACTCCAATACCTTGACTTTGTTGTCCTTAAGCCATTTTTCCACAGCTTTGGAAGTATGCTTGGGGTCATTGTCCAATTGGAAGACCCATTTGCGACCAAGCTTTAACTTCCTGACTTATGTCTTTAGATATTGCTTCAATATATCCACATAATTTTCCTACCTCATGACGACATCTATTTTGTGAAGTGCAGCAGTCCCTCCTGCAGCAAAGCACCCCTACAACATGATGCTGCCACCCCCGTGCTTCACGGTTGGGATGGTGTTCTTCAGCTTGCAAGCCTCCCCCTTTTTCCTCCAAACATAAGGATGGTCATTACAGTTATATTTTTGTTTCATCAGACCAGAGAATATTCCTCCAAAAAGTATGATCTTTGTCCCCGTTTGCAGTTGCAAACCGTAGTCTGGCTATTTTATGGCGGTTTGGGAGCAGTGGCTTCCAGGGAATGAGCTATGACATCCTACCTGTCTGGGGGGTTCTGAGAGCTCAATGAGAATGGCCTTTTCATCAAACCTCATTCCATGGTAACAATTCTCCAGGTGGTCAATGATGTGCTGGCGGAAGCTGCCAGGGAGACGGTAGTGTCACTTATACTTCTTCAGGTCACTGTGCTAGATGGAACAGTAAATGTTTGAAAGTGTAAGATTTAAGATCCAAATTTTATTAAACTGAATCGTGCATCTATACTGCCCTCTGGTGGGGATTGTATGTATACAACTTCCATAATTATTTTACACTGACTGGACCAATGCAACAAATGCAAATAATCCTGCATATATATATATATATATACACACAGTGGGGAGAACAAGTATTTGATACACTGCCGATTTTGCAGGTTTTCCTACTTACAAAGCATGTAGAGGTCTGTATTTTTTTTTATCATAGGTACACTTCAATTGTGAGAGACGGAATCCAAAACAAAAATCCAGAAAATCACATTGTATAATTTTTAAGTAATCAAATACTTGTTCTCCCCACTGTATATTATACAACAAATGCAAATAATCCAACAAATGCAAATAATCCTGCATATATTTTATATATATATATATATATATCCAGGATTATTTGCACTTATTGTACTTATTGTATACATACAATCCCCAAAAGAGGGCAGTATAGATGCAAGATTCAGTCAAATGAATTTTGGATATTAAATCTTACACTTTCAAACATTTACTGTTCCATCTAGCACAGAGACCTGTAGAAGTATAAGTGACACTACTATACATATACACATACATATACAGTGCCTTGCGAAAGTATTCGGCCCCCTTGAACTTTGCGACCTTTTGCCACATTTCAGGCTTCAAACATAAAGATATAAAACTGTATTTTTTTGTGAAGAATCAACAACAAGTGGGACACAATCATGAAGTGGAACGACATTTATTGGATATTTCAAACTTTTTTAACAAATCAAAAACTGAAAAATTGGGCGTGCAAAATTATTCAGCCCCTTTACTTTCAGTGCAGCAAACTCTCTCCAGAAGTTCAGTGAGGATCTCTGAATGATCCAATGTTGACCTAAATGACTAATGATGACAAATACAATCCACCTGTGTGTAATCAAGTAAATGCACCTGCACTGTGATAGTCTCAGAGGCCCGTTAAAAGCGCAGAGAGCATCATGAAGAACAAGGAACACACCAGGCAGGTCCGAGATACTGTTGTGAAGAAGTTTAAAGCCGGATTTGGATACAAAAAGATTTCCCAAGCTTTAAACATCTCAAGGAGCACTGTGCAAGCGATAATATTGAAATGGAAGGAGTATCAGACCACTGCAAATCTACCAAGACCTGGCCGTCCCTCTAAACTTTCAGCTCATACAAGGAGAAGACTGATCAGAGATGGAGCCAAGAGGCCCATGATCACTCTGGATGAACTGCAGAGATCTACAGCTGAGGTGGGAGACTCTGTCCATAGGACAACAATCAGTTGTATATTGCACAAATCTGGCCTTTATGGAAGAGTGGCAAGAAGAAAGCCATTTCTTAAAGATATCCATAAAAAGTGTTGTTTAAAGTTTGCCACAAGCCACCTGGGAGACACACCAAATATGTGGAAGAAGGTGCTCTGGTCAGATGAAACCAAAATTGAACTTTTTGGCAACAATGCAAAAGGTTATGTTTGGCGTAAAAGCAACACAGCTCATCACCGTGAACACACCATCCCCACTGTCAAACATGGTGGTGGCAGCATCATGGTTTGGGCCTGCTTTTCTTCAGCAGGGACAGGGAAGATGGTTAAAATTGATGGGAAGATGGATGGAGCCAAATACAGGACCATTCTGGAAGAAAACCTGATGGAGTCTGCAAAAGACCTGAGACTGGGACGGAGATTTGTCTTCCAACAAGACAATGATCCAAAACATAAAGCAAAATCTACAATGGAATGGTTCAAAAATAAACATATCCAGGTGTTAGAATGGCCAAGTCAAAGTCCAGACCTGAATCCAATCGAGAATCTGTGGAAAGAACAGAAAACTGCTGTTCACAAATGCTCTCCATCCAACCTCACTGAGCTCGAGCTGTTTTGCAAGGAGGAATGGGAAAAAATGTCAGTCTCTCGATGTGCAAAACTGATAGAGACATACCCCAAGCGACTTATAGCTATAATCGCAGCAAAAGGTGGCGCTACAAAGTATTAACTTAAGGGGGCTGAATAATTTTGCACGCCCAATTTTTCAGTTTTTGATTTGTTAAAAAAGTTTAAAATATCCAATAAATGTCGTTCCACTTCATGATTGTGTCCCACTTGTTGTTGATTCTTCACAAAAAAATACAGTTTTATTTCTTTATGTTTGAAGCCTGAAATGTGGCAAAAGGTCGCAAAGTTCAAGGGGGCCGAATACTTTCGCAAGGCACTGTATATAATACCATTCAAAAGTTTGGACACTTACTCATTCAAGAATTTTTCTTTATTTTCACTATTTTCTACATTGTAGAATAATAGTGAAGACATCAAAACTATAACATAACACATATGGAATCATGTAGTAACCAAAAAGTGTTAAACAAATCAAAATATATTGTATATTTTAGATTCTTCAAAATAGCCACCCTTTGCCTTGATGACAGCTTTGCACACTCTTGGCATTCTCTCAACCAGCTTCATGAGGTAGTCACCTGGAATGCATTTCAATTAACAGGTGTGCCTTAAATGTTAAAGAGAAACAATATTCCATCATTACTTTGAGACATGAAGTTCAGTCAAATTTGAAGAACTTTGAAAGTGGCTATCATGAGGACCGCCACAGGAAAGGAAGACCCAGAGTTACCTCTGCTGCAAAGGATACGTTAATTAGAGTTACCAGCCTCAGAAATTGCAGCCCAAATAAATGTTTCACAGAGTTCAAGTAACAGAAACATATTGACATCAACTGACTGCGAGTATCAGGCCTTCATGGTGAAATTGCTGCAAAGAAACGACTACTAAATGGGCATCAAGCAGAAGAGACTTGCTTGGGCCAAGAAACATAAGCAATGGACATTAGACCGTTGGACATCTGTCCTTTGGTCTGAGGAGTCAAAATGTGTCTTTGTGATGTGCAGAGTAGATGATCTCCGTTCACCTGTGTGGTTCCCATCGTGAAGCATGGAGGAGGAGGAGGTGTGATGGTGTGGGGGTGCTATGCTGGTGACACTGTCTGTGATTTATTTTTAATTCAAGGCACACTTAACCAGCATGGCTACCACAGCATTCTGCGGCGATACGCCATCCCATCTGGTTTACACTTAGTGGGACTATCATTTGTTTTTCAACGGGACAATAACCCAGCTCATCTCCAGGCTGTGTGTAGGCTATTTGACCAAGAAGGAGAATTATATTATTAGGACAATGACCCAGCACACCTCCAGGCTGTGTATAGGCTATTTGACCAAGAAGGAGAATTATGGAGTGCTGCATCAGATGACCTGGCCTCCATAATCACCTGACCTCAAACCAATTGATATGGTTTGGGATGAGTTGGACTGCAGAGTGAAGGAAAACCAGCAAACAAGTGCTCAACATATGTGGGAACTCCATCAAGACTGTTGGAAAAGCATTCCAGGTGAAGCTGGTTGAAAGAATGCCAAGAGTGCGCACAGCTGTTATCAAGGCAAAGAGTGGCTACTTTTAAGAATCTCAAATATAAAATATTTAGATTTTTTTACTCTTTTTGGGTTACTACATATTTCCATATGTATTATTTTATAGTTTGTCTTCACTATTATTCTACAATGGAGAAAATAGTAAAAAATTAAGAAAAACCCTTGAATGAGTAGGTTTGTCCAAACTTTTGACTGCACACATTTGTTTACATCCCTATTAGTGAGCATTTCACCTATACCAAGATAATCCCTCCACTTGACAGGTGTGGTATACCAAGAAGCTGATTAAGCAGCATGATCATAACTCAGGTGCACCTTGTGCTGGGAACAATAAAAGGCCCATTGTGGTGATTTTCATCTGCTGCCATCGTGTTTCAGCATGATAATGCATGTCCCCATGTCACAAGGATCTGTACACAACTCGTGGAAGCTGACAATGTCTCTATTCTTCCATGGCCTGCATACTCACCAGAAATGTCAGTAACTCAGTACAATCTTTGAAATTATTGCATGTTGCGTTTATATCTCCATTCATTGTATATATCAAGATATGTTAAATAGCCTAGGTGTAATCATATAATTACATAGGCCTACAGAATCCCTATTCCCAGTCATGTGAAATCCGTAGATTAGGGCCTAATGAATTTATTTCAATTGACTGATTTCCTTACATGTATATGAACTGTAACTCAGTCAAATTGTTGCATGTTGCGTTTATATATCAAGATATGTTAAATAGCCTAGGAGTAATCATTGAATTACATGTAGAATCCCCCCTATTCGTTTCATATATGATCTCTCTGGGCCTAGTAGCTATCCTAGACCTAGTTAAGATTTGTCATATCACTTTTAACCTTTTAATGTGGCATAAACACAACCAGTCATTCATCTAACTGTTGTCAAACGATCACTGTAGGCTACCCGCGCACGTTGGTACACACAAAAAAAAGCCTGCATCCATACAGTGCCGCCTTGTCAGCGCGTCTTGGTCTCCGCCTTGGCAAAATGTAAGTGTTCTCGTCGAACCCCAACTCAATTTGGAGCGTATACCACCCGGTTTCAAGTCAATTCGCATTTTATTTTTCATGCTGCTGACATGCGGTAATGTTAAATAATCATGTAATATCCTAAACAAATGTGGCACCACATAGCTAGCTAACTGGAGACGAACTGCATTGGTTTAACAATCTGCCACCGAGTTTCTAGGTAGCGTTTCCAAGCAGCCACTTGAGAGTAACATGCGTTACAATGTTTGAAGTGTATTTTTGTTGTTGTTGTAGTACTGCGTACGTTTCTTGCTATTTAAACGGATTAAGCATGGCTCTGATAACGATGGATTGTACAAACATTTTGGAATACTCTTTGCTTTCTCTACGGATTTACAAAAAAATATGCACAGCATATTGGATACAAACTTCAGTGCTTCGGGATAATGCGCGCAAGAAGCCGGTAAAGGCAGACTGAGGAACATACTGACAATAGAAGGTAGCAGATCTAAATTACATCGAAACTATAATCCCTCACGTGAATGCAGAGTTCAAACTGAAGTATGTGATGTCGCAAATCAAGCCCATTGATAAACAAAGTGGATAAATGTAAACCGCTTCTTCAATCAGTAAATGCAGACATTGGATGTGTCACTGAAACTTGGGTCCACGAAAATATCACAGATTGAAAATATTTCCATACAAGACTATCAGCTGTTCAGTAATGAAGAGGGGATGAAGGTGAATTACAGTGTGCAGGCAAAAAGAAGAACTGACCTGGAGAAAGAGGAGTTTGAGTGTATGTGGCTTCAGCTTCATCCTAAACGACCTGGACTCAGTTTCAACTCTGAAAATGGGAGTACTCTACCATCCACCAATGGCAAATGAGAAAACACTTCAGCAGAACACTGTGGATTATCTCATCAACACTGTCCATGTGATCAGGATGTCCTCTCCCCAAATGGTTTTCATCCTGTGTGGAGACTTTAATCCGTCCCAGATCTGATCATAACACATCTGAAGTTTCACTATAACACACTCACTGTACTTGCTCCTCTCAGATCTGATGATCACATGTCTGCTGTTCTCCCCATACAGCATCAGGAGGGAGAAGCGCGCGGTGCAGCGGAAAGAAGGACGGCTGGTAACCAAGAACAGAAAGGAGGTCTTGGCATGTGTGTGTGTGTGTGCTTTGGCAAAGTGGGTGGGGTTATATCCTTCCTGTTTGGCCCTGTCCGGGGTGTCCTCGGATGGGGCCACAGTGTCTCCTGACCCCTCCTGTCTCAGCCTCCAGTATTTATGCTGCAGTAGTTTATGTGTCAGGGGCTAGGGTCAGTTTGTTATATCTGGAGTACTTCTCCTGTCCTATTCGGTGTCCTGTGTGAATCTAAGTGTGCGTTCTCTAATTCTCTCCTTCTCTCTTTCTCTCTCTCGGAGGACCTGAGCCCTAGGACCATGCCCCAGGACTACCTGACATGATGACTCCTTGCTGTCCCCAGTCCACCTGGCCATGCTGCTGCTCCTGTTTCAACTGGCCTGGGCCCTAGGACCATGTCCCAGGACTACCTGACATGAGGACTCCTTGCTGTCCCCAGTCCACCTGGCCATGCTCCTGCTCCAGTTTCAACTGTTCTGCCTTACTATTATTCAACCATGCTGGTCATTTATGAACATTTGAACATCTTGGCCACGTTCTGTTATAATCTCCACCCGGCACAGCCAGAAGAGGACTGGCCACCCCACATATGCTCTCTCTAATTCTCTCTTTCTTTCTCTCTCTCGGAGGACCTGAGCCCTAGGACCGTGCCCCAGGACTACCTGACATGATGGCTCCTTGCTGTCCCCAGTCCACCTGACTGTGCTGCTGCTCCAGTTTCAACTGTTCTGCCTTATTATTATTCGACCATGCTGGTCATTTATGAACATTTGAACATCTTGGTCATGTTCTGTTATAATCTCTACCCGGCACAGCCAGAAGAGGACTGGCCACCCCACATAGCCCGGTTCCTCTCTAGGTTTCTTCCTAGGTTTTGGCCTTTCTAGGGAGTTTTTCCTAGCCACCGTGCTTTTACACCTGCATTGTTTGCTGTTTGGGGTTTTAGGCTGGGTTTCTGTACAGCACTTTGAGATATCAGCTGATGTACGAAGGGCTATATAAATAAATTTGATTTGATTTGATTTGTGTGTGTGTGTGTGTGTGTGTGTGTGTGTGTGTGTGTATTTAACTAGGCGAGTCAGTTAAGAACAAATTCTTATTTACAATGACGGCCTAGCAAGAGGCAAAAGACCTCCTGCGGGGACAGAGGCTGGGATTAAAAATACAAATGTAGGACAAAACGCAGATCACAACGAGAGACAACACTACATAAAGAGAAACCTAAGACGACGACAACAGCGTGGCAGCAACACAACATGACAGCAACATGTTAGCAGCACATGGCGCAAACATTATTGGGCACAGACGGCAGCACAAAGGGCAAAAAGGTAGAGACAACAATGTATCACGTGAAGCACCCACAAGTGTCAGTAAGAGCTTATGGCCAGTACTGACTGGACTGTCATAGGAGGTGGAGAGCAGTGATGCAAAGGTGGAGAGCAGTGATGCAAAGGTGGAGAGCAGTGATGCAAAGGTGGAGAGCAGTGATGCCAAGGTGGAGAGCAGTGATGCAAAGGTGGAGAGCAGTGATGCAAAGGTGGAGAGCAGTGATGCAAAGGTGGAGAGCAGTGATGCCAAGGTGGAGAGCAGTGATGCAAAGGTGGAGAGCAGTGATGCAAAGGTGGAGAGCAGTGATGCAAAGGTGGAGAGCAGTGATGCCAAGGTGGAGAGCAGTGATGCCAAGGTGGAGAGCAGTGATGCCAAGGTGGAGAGCAGTGATGCCAAGGTGGAGAGCAGTGATGCAAAGGTGGAGAGCAGTGATGCCAAGGTGGAGAGCAGTGATGCAAGGTGGAGAGCAGTGATGCAAAGGTGGAGAGCAGTGATGCCAAGGTGGAGAGCAGTGATGCCAAGGTGGAGAGCAGTGATGCAAAGGTGGAGAGCAGTGATGCAAAGGTGGAGAGCAGTGATGCAAAGGTGGAGAGCAGTGATGCAAAGGTGGAGAGCAGTGATGCCAAGGTGGAGAGCAGTGATGCAAAGGTGGAGAGCAGTGATGCAAAGGTGGAGAGCAGTGATGCAAAGGTGGAGAGCAGTGATGCAAAGGTGGAGATGTTAAAAACTCCTGCATTCAAACTGCACTTGATGTACAGTATGCATGCCAATCAGAAATAAGACAACAACAGCACTGGACAAGGCCTGGATGACTAAAGTAATAAAGGCTGCCATCAGGAAAAGACAGAAGACGTTCAACAGATGGGGGGAAAACAATGAAATGGAGAAAATACAGAAACACAGTGCAAATTGCCTATCAAGGAAGCAAATGAAAAACTACTACAAAACGGAAATCCAGAATCTAAAGAAGGAAAACCCCTAAGGAATGATGGGACTTCGTTAACAAAGGACATCCGGAGGGAGAATGCAGGTCGAGAGAATTGAGGACGACGGCGGGGCTGATGTTTTGAATGGCTTCTTTGCTGAGGCCTGGACAAGCACCATGCCTACATGGCTGGTTGAGCTGTGCAGCATTGGCCAGATAAAGCAAGCTCTGACCAGACTCGGCCCACGTAAAGCTTGTGGGCCTGATGGCATTCCAGCCTGGCTACTAAAAGAGCATCCAGAAGATCTAGCCCCTGTCATCACACACATTGTTAACAGCACCTATTGGCAGGGGACTGTTCCTGCTGCCTGGAAGATGGCCAATGTGTGTCCCCGTACCTAAAGTGTCAACGAGTGACTGGAGGCCCATCTCTCTAACTTCATGCCATAGAAAGTTCCAGGAGAGATTTATCATTAAAATGTTGTTTTTTTTTAAACTAATGCCAACCGTTCTATCCGAGTGCATGAATCAGTATGCCTACTTCCCAAAGTCCAGCACTACTTCTGCCCTTCTGTTTCTCCTTCACATGTCCACCTGAAAAGTTGTCTTCAGTGACACTCTGGACACTGGGTATGCAGACGATGTAGGGCTGTCCCGAGCCATACCATTAACCAGCATCCAAGAGGACACTTCCATGGGCTTTGGAGGCAAAGCAGCTGGAAGAGTGGGCCCCATCCAACTACATGCTCCTGGATGGGTAAAAAGCCTGTGGAAATTCTGCTATGTTTTTCAACAGACCCTCCACAACCTGCACCTCTAATCCTAGGAGGACAGGAAGTACCAGCGGTAACAATGACCAAGTATCTTGTGGCACAGTCAGTATTGCATTTCGTATTGATTAGGGATCACGATTAGCTACTTTCAAGGCAGCAGCCACTCTTCTTTTCTTAATGTCCACACTCACACATCAAACAAAAGATAACAGTACATCATATAACATTACTACATATCTACAAATCAAAATATATAATACCACCATACAGCAATATTACAATGTACGTGTGTGTAGAGTGCGTGTGCTAGCGTGTGTGTGCATATGCGTGCGTCTACATGTGTCTCTTCACAGTCCCCGCTGTTCCGTAAGGTGTATTTCGATCTGTTTTTTAAATTCTGATTCTACTGCTGCATCAGTTACCTGATGTGGAATAGAGTTCCATGTAGTCATGGCTCTATGTAGTACTGTGTGCCTCCCATAGTCTGTTCTGGACTTGGGGATTGTGAAGAGATCTATGGTGGCATGGCTTGTAGGTAATGCATGGGTATCCAAGCTGTGTGCTGGTAGTCTTAAACAGACAACCAACGCCCGCCTGTGAAACACCACTCTACCCACTGCTATCAGATTGTGAAACACCACTCTCTCTACCCACTGCTATCAGATTGTGAAACACCACTCTCTCTACCCACTGCTATCAGATTGTGAAACACCACTCTACCCACTGCTATCAGACTGTGAAACACCACTCTACCCACTGCTATCAGATTGTGAAACACCACTCTACCCACTGCTATCAGACTGTGAAACACCACTCTACCCACTGCTATCAGACTGTGAAACACCACTCTACCCACTGCTATCAGATTGTGAAACACCACTCTCTCTACCCACTGCTATCAGACTGTGAAACACCACTCTACCCACTGCTATCAGACTGTGAAACACCACTCTACCCACTGCTATCAGACTGTGAAACACAACTCTACCCACTGCTATCAGATTGTGAAACACCACTCTCTCTACCCACTGCTATCAGATTGTGAAACACCACTCTCTCTACCCACTGCTATCAGACTGTGAAACACCACTCTACCCACTGCTATCAGACTGTGAAACACCACTCTACCCACTGCTATCAGATTGTGAAACACCACTCTACCCACTGCTATCAGATTGTGAAACACCACTCTCTCTACCCACTGCTATCAGACTGTGAAACACCACTCTACCCACTGCTATCAGACTGTGAAACACCACTCTACCCACTGCTATCAGATTGTGAAACACCACTCTACCCACTGCTATCAGATTGTGAAACACCACTCTCTCTACCCACTGCTATCAGACTGTGGAACCACTCTACCCACTGCTATCAGACTGTGAAACACCACTCTACCCACTGCTATCAGATTGTGAAACACCACTCTCTCTACCCACTGCTATCAGATTGTGAAACACCACTCTCTCTACCCACTGCTATCAGATTGTGAAACACCACTCTCTCTACCCACTGCTATCAGATTGTGAAACACCACTCTCTCTACCCACTGCTATCAGATTGTGAAACACCACTCTCTCTACCCACTGCTATCAGATTGTGAAACACCACTCTCTCTACCCACTGCTATCAGATTGTGAAACACCACTCTACCCACTGCTATCAGACTGTGAAACACCACTCTACCCACTGCTATCAGACTGTGAAACACCACTCTACCCACTGCTATCAGATTGTGAAACACCACTCTACCCACTGCTATCAGACTGTGAAACACCAATGTACCAACTGCTATCAGACTGTGAAACACCACTCTACCCACTGCTATCAGACTGTGAAACACCACTCTACCCACTGCTATCAGATTGTGAAACACCACTCTCTCTACCCACTGCTATCAGACTGTGAAACACCACTCTACCCACTGCTATCAGACTGTGAAACACCACTCTACCCACTGCTATCAGATTGTGAAACACCACTCTCTCTACCCACTGCTATCAGACTGTGAAACACCACTCTACCCACTGCTATCAGATTGTGAAACACCACTCTCTCTACCCACTGCTATCAGATTGTGAAACACCACTCTACCCACTGCTATCAGACTGTGAAACACCACTCTACCCACTGCTATCAGATTGTGAAACACCACTCTCTCTACCCACTGCTATCAGATTGTGAAACACCACTCTCTCTACCCACTGCTATCAGACTGTGAAACACCACTCTACCCACTGCTATCAGATTGTGAAACACCACTCTCTCTACCCACTGCTATCAGATTGTGAAACACCACTCTCTCTACCCACTGCTATCAGATTGTGAAACACCACTCTCTCTACCCACTGCTATCAGATTGTGAAACACCACTCTCTCTACCCACTGCTATCAGATTGTGAAACACCACTCTACCCACTGCTATCAGATTGTGAAACACCACTCTCTCTACCCACTGCTATCAGATTGTGAAACACCACTCTCTCTACCCACTGCTATCAGACTGTGAAACACCACTCTCTCTACCCACTGCTATCAGATTGTGAAACACCACTCTCTCTACCCACTGCTATCAGATTGTGAAACACCACTCTACCCACTGCTATCAGACTGTGAAACACCACTCTACCCACTGCTATCAGACTGTGAAACACCACTCTACCAACTGCTATCAGATTGTGAAACACCACTCTCTCTACCCACTGCTATCAGACTGTGAAACACCACTCTACCCACTGCTATCAGACTGTGAAACACCACTCTACCCACTGCTATCAGATTGTGAAACACCACTCTCTCTACCCACTGCTATCAGACTGTGAAACACCACTCTACCCACTGCTATCAGATTGTGAAACACCACTCTACCCACTGCTATCAGACTGTGAAACACCACTCTACCCACTGCTATCAGACTGTGAAACACCACTCTACCCACTGCTATCAGACTGTGAAACACCACTCTACCCACTGCTATCAGACTGTGAAACACCACTCTACCCACTGCTATCAGACTGTGAAACACCACTCTACCCACTGCTATCAGACTGTGAAACACCACTCTACCCACTGCTATCAGATTGTGAAACACCACTCTCTCTACCCACCGCTATCAGACTGTGAAACACCACTCTACCCACTGCTATCAGACTGTGAAACACCACTCTACCCACTGCTATCAGATTGTGAAACACCACTCTACCCACTGCTATCAGATTGTGAAACACCACTCTCTCTACCCACTGCTATCAGATTGTGAAACACCACTCTACCCACTGCTATCAGATTGTGAAACACCACTCTCTCTACCCACTGCTATCAGATTGTGAAACACCACTCTCTCTACCCACTGCTATCAGACTGTGAAACACCACTCTACCCACTGCTATCAGACTGTGAAACACCACTCTACCCACTGCTATCAGACTGTGAAACACCACTCTACCCACTGCTATCAGATTGTGAAACACCACTCTACCCACTGCTATCAGACTGTGAAACACCACTCTACCCACTGCTATCAGACTGTGAAACACCACTCTACCCACTGCTATCAGACTGTGAAACACCACTCTACCCACTGCTATCAGATTGTGAAACACCACTCTCTCTACCCACTGCTATCAGACTGTGAAACACCACTCTACCCACTGCTATCAGACTGTGAAACACCACTCTACCCACTGCTATCAGATTGTGAAACACCACTCTCTCTACCCACTGCTATCAGACTGTGAAACACCACTCTACCCACTGCTATCAGATTGTGAAACACCACTCTCTCTACCCACTGCTATCAGATTGTGAAACACCACTCTACCCACTGCTATCAGACTGTGAAACACCACTCTACCCACTGCTATCAGATTGTGAAACACCACTCTCTCTACCCACTGCTATCAGATTGTGAAACACCACTCTCTCTACCCACTGCTATCAGACTGTGAAACACCACTCTACCCACTGCTATCAGACTGTGAAACACCACTCTACCCACTGCTATCAGATTGTGAAACACCACTCTCTCTACCCACTGCTATCAGACTGTGAAACACCACTCTCTCTACCCACTGCTATCAGATTGTGAAACACCACTCTCTCTACCCACTGCTATCAGATTGTGAAACACCACTCTACCCACTGCTATCAGATTGTGAAACACCACTCTCTCTACCCACTGCTATCAGATTGTGAAACACCACTCTCTCTACCCACTGCTATCAGATTGTGAAACACCACTCTACCCACTGCTATCAGACTGTGAAACACCACTCTACCCACTGCTATCAGACTGTGAAACACCACTCTACCCACTGCTATCAGATTGTGAAACACCACTCTCTCTACCCACTGCTATCAGATTGTGAAACACCACTCTACCCACTGCTATCAGACTGTGAAACACCACTCTACCCACTGCTATCAGACTGTGAAACACCACTCTACCCACTGCTATCAGATTGTGAAACACCACTCTCTCTACCCACTGCTATCAGACTGTGAAACACCACTCTACCCACTGCTATCAGACTGTGAAACACCACTCTACCCACTGCTATCAGATTGTGAAACACCACTCTCTCTACCCACTGCTAGCAGACTGTGAAACACCACTCTACCCACTGCTATCAGATTGTGAAACACCACTCTCTCTACCCACTGCTATCAGACTGTGAAACACCACTCTACCCACTGCTATCAGACTGTGAAACACCACTCTACCCACTGCTATCAGATTGTGAAACACCACTCTCTCTACCCACTGCTATCAGATTGTGAAACACCACTCTCTCTACCCACTGCTATCAGACTGTGAAACACCACTCTACCCACTGCTATCAGACTGTGAAACACCACTCTACCGACTGCTATCAGACTGTGAAACACCACTCTCTCTACCCACTGCTATCAGATTGTGAAACACCACTCTCTCTACCCACTGCTATCAGACTGTGAAACACCACTCTACCCACTGCTATCAGACTGTGAAACACCACTCTACCCACTGCTATCAGATTGTGAAACACCACTCTCTACCCACTGCTATCAGACTGTGAAACACCACTCTACCCACTGCTATCAGACTGTGAAACACCACTCTACCCACTGCTATCAGATTGTGAAACACCACTCTACCCACTGCTATCAGATTGTGAAACACCACTCTCTCTACCCACTGCTATCAGATTGTGAAACACCACTCTCTCTACCCACTGGTATCAGACTGTGAAACACCACTCTACCCACTGCTATCAGACTGTGAAACACCACTCTACCCACTGCTATCAGACTGTGAAACACCACTCTACCCACTGCTATCAGATTGTGAAACACCACTCTCTCTACCCACTGCTATCAGATTGTGAAACACCACTCTACCCACTGCTATCAGACTGTGAAACACCACTCTACCCACTGCTATCAGATTGTGAAACACCACTCTCTCTACCCACTGCTATCAGATTGTGAAACACCACTCTCTCTACCCACTGCTATCAGATTGTGAAACACCACTCTACCCACTGCTATCAGACTGTGAAACACCACTCTACCCACTGCTATCAGATTGTGAAACACCACTCTCTCTACCCACTGCTATCAGATTGTGAAACACCACTCTCTCTACCCACTGCTATCAGACTGTGAAACACCACTCTACCCATTGCTATCAGACTGTGAAACACCACTCTACCCACTGCTATCAGACTGTGAAACACCACTCTACCCACTGCTATCAGATTGTGAAACACCACTCTCTCTACCCACTGCTATCAGATTGTGAAACACCACTCTCTCTACTCACTGCTATCAGACTGTGAAACACCACTCTACCCACTGCTATCAGACTGTGAAACACCACTCTACCCACTGCTATCAGATTGTGAAACACCACTCTCTCTACCCACTGCTATCAGACTGTGAAACACCACTCTACCCACTGCTATCAGACTGTGAAACACCACTCTACCCACTGCTATCGGATTGTGAAACACCACTCTCTCTACCCACTGCTATCAGACTGTGAAACACCACTCTACCCACTGCTATCAGATTGTGAAACACCACTCTCTCTACCCACTGCTATCAGACTGTGAAACACCACTCTACCCACTGCTATCAGACTGTGAAACACCACTCTACCCACTGCTATCAGACTGTGAAACACCACTCTCTCTACCCACTGCTATCAGATTGTGAAACACCACTCTCTCTACCCACTGCTATCAGACTGTGAAACACCACTCTACCCACTGCTATCAGACTGTGAAACACCACTCTACCCACTGCTATCAGACTGTGAAACACCACTCTACCCACTGCTATCAGACTGTGAAACACAACTCTACCCACTGCTATCAGATTGTGAAACACCACTCTCTCTACCCACTGCTATCAGATTGTGAAACACCACTCTCTCTACCCACTGCTATCAGACTGTGAAACACCACTCTACCCACTGCTATCAGACTGTGAAACACCACTCTACCCACTGCTATCAGATTGTGAAACACCACTCTCTCTACCCACTGCTATCAGATTGTGAAACACCACTCTCTCTACCCACTGCTATCAGACTGTGAAACACCACTCTACCCACTGCTATCAGACTGTGAAACACCACTCTCTCTACCCACTGCTATCATACTGTGAAACACCACTCTCTCTACCCACTGCTATCAGATTGTGAAACACCACTCTCTCTACCCACTGCTATCATACTGTGAAACACCACTCTACCCACTGCTATCAGACTATATAATAACTCTAGCTCTTAAATGGCCTTTCCTTAAAATTCTATTTTAACAATCACACATTAACATTTCAATTTCCATCATGAAAAATGTCCTTTAATGTTTCAAGTGTCCTGTATTCTATTCATGTCACGTATTATGTGTTATGTGTTTTAAATGAGTGTTTTGCAATTCTTAGTAATGTCAATTCTGCATTTCTTCCGTTTTTATCTGTGAGCAAGAATAAATCATCTCGAACTCATAGTTTTCTTGGCATTTTGTATTAATTGTAATAGGCTCACATTTTACCAATATGGCGTACTCCCACCATTTATTTTTCCAGGACGCCATACCGGACTGTACTGGCTTACTTTCTCCGCTGGTAAAAATACTATATTAATGCATCTGCATCAATCATCATAATAATACTCTTTGGCTGACGTTGGAGCTTCTTGTGAGTGCAGTTGTGTACTCCGGTTCTAAAACATGATTGTTCCAGCCGTCTTGCTCACAATAACCACCCAGATTTCTGAAACCCCTGGAATGAAAAGAGAAGAAATGAGTATGCCTCTCCACCCTCACCCAAAGATGCTGTACTGTTTTTTATTTTAAATGTAAAAGCCTTAGGGATGGTTTTCCGGATATGTATGAAGCGTAATGTAGTTCTGGACTAAAAAAAACACTTTAAATGGAGAAAAGTGCTTTTTAGACCAGGACTAGGCTTAATCCATGTCTGGGAAACTGGCCTTTAGTGTTACAAATCAAATTAGAGTAGCTGACCATGAGATAAAGCTACCTCAGTGTCTGAAGATGTATTACTACACTCCCATAGTTAGGTGTCATCATGTGACACAGAGCTCGAAACTGTGGTGCCTCTATTACACTAACCACAGAATAATGACCAAACCTTGATTTGAAGGAAACAAATTGCTCTCACCTCCATACAGTTGCGAACATAATCGTAGTAGCCGAGAGAATCTGAGCAGGCGCAACAGGCTGAACACCCCAGTAATTCTGACCAGACACAATTTTGATCGAACTTCAGTTCTGTGGAGGGCACATCAATGACACCTGCAGCCTGAAAAGGACCTGCTCAACAAGCCCTGGCTGTGCACACGCTCAACAAGCCCTGGCTGTGCACACACCCTTCAGCCAGTGGGAGGCACTGGCACCATGTTTAACCCATCTTAACAGAAGCAGATACATTGTATTTCGAAAAGTACGCAGCATTTCAGAGCCGATCCAAAAAAAACAAAAAAAAGATTTTCCAAAATAATAGTTGATTATTAGCAGAATGGAGAGGGCACCCATAGAGAGTTTAATTTGACAAACATGACAAAATCCAAACCTGAAAGAATGAGTGGGAAATCCGGTACATACTGCACTGATCACCCACAGCCAGAAGGTCTGGAATTAACCAAGCGTTTAAGTAGTGGTTCCTGACTTTTCTCAGGTCAAATGTCTATCGCTCATAATGTACCGCAACAAAATGTGTCTACAACAACAGAAAGAAGAAGAAGACAACAACAGAAAAACATGGATATTCAGGGCGAGGTCAATGATGAAAAATACATGTATTCTACTCCAAATCTCGTTTTAACGTTATAATTTCACTTCATGAATGTTGAATCTTTCTTATTAAAAGTGTTAATCATGTTCTGTAAACGAGTTCATGCCAACAAATCCAATACATATGTTTAAAACGATGTTCAGTAAACACAACTTTTATTTTGAAACTATCAGACCAGGGGTTGCATACCACGAAATTCATACTTACAAGCCCTTAACCAACAATGCAGTTCAAGAAAGAGTTAAGAAAATATTTACCAAATAAACTAAGGTAAAAAATTACAAGTAACACAATAAATAAGAGTAATGAGGCTATATACAGGGGCTACCGGTCCCGAGTTAATGTGCGGGAGTACAGATTAGTCGAGGTAATTTGTACGTGTAGGTAGGGGTAAAGTGACTATGCATAGATAATAAACTGCGAGTAGCAGCAGTGTAAAAACAAATGGGGGAGGGGATCTTGGGACCCATGACAAATATTTTCAGTCTCTTGGGGAGGAAAAGGTGTTGTCGTGCCCTCTTCACGACTGTCTTGGTTGGTGTTTGGAACATGATAGTTCGTTGGAGATGTGGACACCAAGGAACTTAAACTCTCGACCTGCTCCACTATAGCCTTGTCAATGGTAATTGGGGCCTGTTTGGCCTACCTTTTCCTGTAGTCCACGATCAGCTTCTTTGTCTTGCTCACACTGAGGGAGAGGTTGTTGTCCTGGCACCACACTTCCAGGTCTCTGACCTCCTCCCTATAGGCTGTCTCATTGTTGTCGGTAATCAGACCTACCACTGTTGTGTCATCAGCAAACTTAATGACGGTGTTTGAGTCGTGTTTGGCCACGCAGTTGTGGGCCACGCAGTCGTACAGGAGGGGACTAAGCACTCACCCCTGAGGGGCCCCAGTGTTGCAGATCAGCATGGCAGATGTGTTGTTGCCTACCCTTACCACCTGGAGGTGGCCTGTCAGGAAGTCCAGGATCCAGTTGCAGAGGGAGGTGTTTAGTCCCAGGATTCTTAGCTTACTGATGAGCTTTGTGGGCACTATGGTGTTGAACACTGAGCTGTAGTCAATGAACAGCATTCTCACATTGGTGTTCCTTTTGTACAGGTGAGAAAGGGCAGTGTGGAGTGCGATTGTGTCATTTGTGGATCTGTTGGGGCGATATGTGAATTGGAGTGGGTCTAGGGTATCCAGGATGACGCTCTAGATATGAGCCATGGCCAGCATTTCAAAGCACTTCATGGCTACCGACGTGAGTGCTACTGGGCAGTAATCATTTAGGCAGGTTACCTTCGCTTCCTTGGGCACAGGGACTATGGTGGTCTGCTTGAAGCATGTAAGTATTACAAACTCGGTCAGGGAGAGGTTGAAAATGTCAGTGAAGACACTTGCCAGTTGGTCCTCGGATGCTTTGAGTACACATACTCGTTATAATTAGTCTGGCCCCGTGGCTTTCAATGTTGACCTGTTTAAAGGTCTTGCTCACATTGGCTACCGAGAGCGTTATCACACAGTCGCGCGGAACAGCTGGTGCTCTCATGCATGCTTCAGTGTTGCTTGCCTCGAAGGGAGCATAAAAGGCATTAAGCTCATCTGGTAGGCTCGTGTCAATGGGCAGCTCGCGGCTGGTTTTCCCTTTGTAGTCCGTAATAGTTTTCAAGCCCTGCCACATCCGACGAGCGTCGGAGCCGGTGTAGTAGGATTCAATCTTAATCCTGAATTGACGCTATGCCTGTTTGATGGTTTGTCTTTTCCATTTGTTTTCCGTCTTCTCTCCATTAAATCGAGTTAAGGAGGCAATCGAAGCCTTAACAGCCTGAATGGATAATGTTTTAAATATGAACCGGTCGCCGAGAGGACACAAGTGTACTACCGTCTGGGCACATTAAGCCCAGACGATAGTGGAGATCCATAGCGCCCACTGCAGCTGCCCAGGCTGGTGGTTGATCAGCTGTGGTTGAGCTCTAAACATCTGACGTTGCTCTATGTTTCAAGATACCACATGGACCAGGGTTGTTAGTGTTCATTCTGCTAGTCTTTGAAACGCGCTGACAATGTGTATCCACTGCGAAGACTCAAAACGTTTCTTCTATTCAAAACCGATAACTTGCTACCTGGTTAGCCTGGTTCTAGTTAAATATGACCAAAATCCTCTTTAAAAGTTAAACAATTCAACAAAACGTTTTATGTGAGGAGGTAACCATTGCTATGAAGGCTAACAAGCCCGTCTTACTGAAGCATATATCAGTCGTTGGCCTTTCCCTCTATACTGGCACAGATCTACTGCTCACACAAATCAGCCCCCTGAGCACCCCTACAATTAACACATACCACTTCTTTCCCCAATGCTACACATACCTTTGTCTCATGCACTTCAGCAGACTTCTCACACCTAGGAACCTCCCTCCTTCACACTGCTGCCACATGCCCATAAGCTTGACACCTGTAACAACCTTCTGATGACCAGGTGGCGAATCGCATCTCTGCATGTCTGGCAGACATATCAGTGTGGATGACGGATCACCACCTCAAGCTGAACCTCGGCAAGACGGAGCTACTCTTCCTCCCGGGGAAGGACTGCCCGTTCCATGATCTCGCCATCACGGTTGACAACTCCATTGTGTCCTCCTCCCAGAGCGCTAAGAACCTTGGCGTGATCCTGGACAACACCCTGTCGTTCTCAACTAACATCAAGGCGGTGGCCCGTTCCTGTAGGTTCATGCTCTACAACATCCGCAGAGTACGACCCTGCCTCACACAGGAAGCGGCGCAGGTCCTAATCCAGGCA